>NC_045978.1:23366724-23530192 GCF_010909765.2 Amblyraja radiata | reverse complement strand
TTTTAGAAATCCACTACACTGTAATTTGGCACATTATTTTTTTCTGACTTTTTTATTAAAATTGTTGACAGTCTGACCTTTTTTTAAAAATCTGACCCCCCTGCCCCAGCTGCTGACGTTACAAAAACTGATTCTTTACATCTTCTGGTAGAAATTTTTCCTTAAGATTTCAAAAATCAAATCCTCTATAAATTTTGGTCAATATTTCCTGAGATATTACTAAAATTTATAACCAAACTGACATTTAAAAAAAATTAAAGTTGTGCAGCTGCGACTTCAACAATGCTTTGCACCTGGCCCAACTGCATCCTAGCAACGCCCCGGCCCGCCCCCCACCTGTCTCCTGGCCCCACCCGCCCCCCGCCTCCCCCAGCCCTGCTAGGTTGTTGATTCCAATATTCTCACTTAACATCACAAATTCTAAAACAACTTTAAATTTCAAAGATAGTTAAAAAAAAAATAATTTGCTGTCTTCATTGACAGCTTAGATCGGACCCGCTGTGTGTGTGTGTGTGGGGGGGGGGGGGGGGGTGGGGGGGGGGTTGGGGGTTAGTGTGTGAGTGACGCGACAGGCACCTCCCCAGAATTCCATAGAGCTGCCAACAGCTTTCGTGCATGAGACGCGCACGATCATATCCAGATATTCTGAACTCGTGACGCATGGTTGCATTTCAATCATGCTCTCCAGTCTCCTAACAACGACCCCATACTTTCTCTGAAAAGATAGACTCTATAGAGAGACTCTCCTCTACCACGGTCTTCGTATCCCCTCTCTCTCTCTCCCCCCATCTCTCTCTCCACTCTCTCTATCCCTCTCTCCCTCTCTTCTCTACCCTCCTCTCTCTCCCTTCTCTTCTCCTCCATCTCTCTTCCCTCCTTCCCGCTCTCCCACCCTCCTCTCTCCTCCACCTCCCTCTCCTCTGTCTCTTGCCCCTCTCTGGGTCTCTCCCCCTTCTCTCTCTGCACTCTCTCTCTGCCCTCACTCTCTATCACCCCCCCCCCCTCCCTCTCTAGACACGCCTGCGACTTGGGGGCTATGCGTCAGTGGATAGGGAGGATATGGGGAAAAAAGGAGCAAATTAATTATATTAATATAATATCAAGGGGGGTAGTTAGCATGTGTGTGGGGGGTCGTTAGTGTGTGTATGGGGGTAGTTAGTGTATTTGTGGGGGTGATTGGTGTGTGTGACACCGCGTTTGGGGGGACTGACCCAACCGGTCTGCACTTGGTCTAGTATGACAATAAAACCCTCTTGACTGTTGAGCTCCATGGAAATTATTTTGATTCTTCCTTCATCGCCATCAACTCTCCGCAGCCTTTCAAGTTTGTATCGCTCTCCTACCCACTAGGACCAATTTACAGTTGCCAATAAATCCACATGTCATGGTGATGAGGGAGGATAGCAGTACATCGGGGGTAACCCTGATTTCTAAACAGTAATTTAGCAGCTTTACTAGCAGACCTGTGAAAGATGTAATGGAAGTACAAATTTTTTTATTGACAGACTGTTGCACTGATTTCCTCCCTCATCCAAATGACGAGTTAATTGGCCGCTGTAAATTGCCTGTAGTGGGTCAAGTTTTCCCGACTGAATGAATGTATTTAATATTCTGCCCTCTAGGTGGTGCATATGGACTACGGCATGAAGGAGAAGAATCCCATTGACGAGATGTGGTTCTACTGCAAGAGTGATCCCAACAAGGCCATCAAAATCCGCAAGGACCAGGTACGTTTTCCAGGCCCGAGTTGGAAACATATCCTTTATCTGAAGCTGTACGTAAACATCTCCCTCAAGCCGTGCACGGACCAACACTGGGGATATAACTTTAATGTTTAGTTTTAGAGATACACTGTTGCAACAGGTCCTTTGGCTCATCGAGTCCACGCTGACCAACAATTACCCGTTCGATGTCCTACACACTGTGGGTAAATTATGGAATCCAATTATCCTACAAACCCACATGGCTTTGGAGTGTGGAAGGAAACGGGAGCACCTGGAGAAAACCCACGTGGTCACAGTGAGAATGTGCAAACTCCATACAGACAGCACCCGTGGCCAGGATCGAACCCAGGTCTCTGGTGCTGTAAGGCAGCAATTCAACCTCTGTGACACTGTGCCGCCCTCAACTGACTGTGTTGCTCAGAGGCTGCCAAGGGCGCCCATCACTGCCTTGCCCTTTGCTTTGGGTTTGGTTACCATGCCTACTGTCAAGGTCTAAGCTGGGATCCAACTATCACCTCGGTGTGACTTGGAACTGGACCTTACTCCAATTGGTTAGAGGGCCTGTTATGATCTGGTCGTCTTTGCAGGAGAGGTTAGAGAGGCTGGACTTGTATCTATTGGAGCTTAGAGTGAGAGGAACTCTACAGAAACTAGAAGGGTCTCGACTCGACTCCATGTTCTCCAGAGATATTGCCTGACCTGCTGAGCTACTCCAGTACTTTGTGTCCCTCTGAAACTCTTCAGAACATGCATGGTATTGGCAGGATTGTGGTTTCCTTGTATAAATCTTATCTTCAAGAATATTAATATAAAATGGTCACCTGGTCATTAGTTGACATGAGAGCAGAGAGGTGTAGATAGATACTTGTTACGTTAAATTGTGAAGCTGGAGTTACAACAAATCAGCCACAATCTTATTAAGTTGTGCAAATGGCGCGAGGGGATGAATGGCCATCTCCACTGCTCGCACCGTTTGTCTCCTTGTGGATGTGGGTTGTTGGGAAGACCCGGCAGGAAGAGGCCCTACAGCAGCCTGGGGCTTGCCTGGTTTGGAAACCGCTCGGGCAAGTGGACCGGACTTTGGACTTTTTGTAAATGGCGCTGAAATATGGCAACTCGTGCATGAGTGATTTATGCAAAAATAATTTTATTGTGCACATCCAGATATCTCAGATGCTTCCGGTGATTTTCACAGAGCAGCTGATCCAGGTCTCCTGCAAGAAGACTGACGACCAGAGTGTGCAGGCCGCCAAGGAGCTCTTTGTCCAGTGGTGCACCAACAGGAACTTTACCAAACCAAGTGTAGGTAGATGATGATGCTTCCATTTGCAGTAACAGTTTCTGCATCCTTCCTTGGCTGTTTTGTACTCCTGGGACATTACTGCATAACTTTGGCCCACCGTCTCTGTGCCGAACAAGATGCCAATTTAAACTAATCCCATCTGCCTGCACGTGATCCATATCCCTCCATTCCTGACCCATATGCCTCCATTCCTTATACATTTGCATCTATCTTTGGGGTAAACCAGCATCTGCATTTCTTTATTTCTACATTCCCTCCATCACTTATGTTCATGTGCCTGTCTCAATGCCACTTAATCGTCACTATCAAATCTGCTTCCACCAGTAACGTTGTTGATAAGAACCAGCTCCTCATTGCCTTCATAAAAGAATCATAAAATTGTTAGAGATCGCAGATCCATCAAGTCTGTGCTGAGTCCTAATAATGTAATTCCATAAACGACAAATATTCTGTTGGTGGAACATGTATAGGTGACTTTTCAGGTCAGGGCCCTTCTTCCAAATTCACCTACCCATGTCTTCCTGAGATGCTGCCTGACCCCCTGAGTCACTCCACCACATCTGCAGTTCCTTGTGTTTAGGTTGGATCGGACCATGGTTGATGGATGACATGGGGCGTGGGTTTTTAACGATGTGTGACAGGAAGGGACGTTTTTCTCTATTAAAAAAAAGGTGACAAAGTGCTGGAGTAACTCAGCGGGTCAGGCAGCATCTCTGTAGAACATGTATAGGCGACGTTTTGGGTTGGGGCCCTTCTTCGTACATTAGTGGGGGAGGGGGGGGGGTGAGAAAACTAGGAGAGAGGAGGGACAGGATAAAGCGTGGCAGGTAATTGGTGGACATAGGTGAGGGGGTTATTTGATAGGCATATGCTTGGAGCAAAGGCCAGAGAATACAACAAGTGTGAGGCAGAAGAATTGAAGAGATGTGAATTGTGAAGTCAGAGGAAGGAATATGGGTGGAAGTGGAGTGGAGAAATAGGTGCGAGTTCAGGAAGGGCACTTGGGAGGGGATGAGGGGAAGAAACGGGGGAGGGGTGTAGTGTGGGGGAGAAAGGAAGGTGTGGGGGCTTGTTAGAGGTTACCTAAAATTGGAGAATTCAATGTTTCAACCATCTTCCTGTGAAACCTCCTCTTCACCTGTGTTCACCTATTACCTGCTATGTTTTGCCCAGCCTTTCTTCTCCTCACAGCTTTCTTTCTCCCCCCCCCCCCCCCCCCCCCCCCCCACCCCCCCCCCCCCCCGACCTCCCACAATCAGTGGGTCTTGAACCAAAACATCACCTATTCATGTTCTCCAGAGATGCTGCCTGACCTGCTGCACCTCCAGCACATTGTGTCATTTTTGTACACCAGCTTCTTCAGCTCCTTGTATCTACATAGAAATATTTATAGGCACACTCATTTATTCCAGATTGGCTCTGTTGTTAACTCATAAGGCACATGGAAGAAGAGTCCTGACCCAAAACTTCAACTGTCCATGTTCTCCAGAGATGCTGCCTGACCCACTGAGTTACTCTGGCACTTTGGGTCCTTTTGTAAATCAGCATCTATAGTTCCTTTTTTCATACATTTTGAAGTTTTTCTGGGGTGGGAGATTGCAACCTTCACGTGGTCCGCCCTGTTTCGACAAATGCTATGTTTGCCCAGCCTTTTTTCTCCTCACAGCTTTTTTTCTCCCCCCCCCCCCCCCCCCCCCACCGATCCCCCACAATCAGTGGGTCCTGAACCAAAACATCACCTATTCATGTTCTCCAGAGATGCTGCCTGACCTGCTGCACCTCCAGCACATTGTGTCATTTTTGTACACCAGCTTCTTCAGCTCCTTGTATCTGCACAGAAATATTTATAGACACACTCATTTATTCCAGATTGACTCTTGTTGTTAACTCATAAGGCAAATGGAAGAAGAGTCCTGACCCAAAACTTCAACTGTCCAAGTTCTCCAGAGATGCTGCCTGACCCACTGAGTTACTCTGGCACTTTGGGTCCTTTTGTAAATCAGCATCTGTAGTTCCTTTTTTCATACATTTTGAAGTTTTTCTCTAGCCATTTAACATATGAATTTTAAATAGGCTGATAATGATTTTCCTATCCCTCCTACATGGTGGTGAACCAGTGTATGTTTGTTCCTACCTACAGGATGGGGATATAGACACCACTATAGTCTGAATGGAACAGCGGCAATGGTGACAGCGATGACTCCAATCCCAGAGAAGAGCTTCAGTCTTCTCGTCGGGCAAACAGCTGTAAATCACAACGCTTTTTCAGTAGGAAAGTGGGAATTTTCTGTGAATCCTGGATCTTTTTTCTCCCTGCAGTCCCTGCGATGGTATAATCTCCTAGCTTCCTTGGTTCTTTTCCAATTAGCAGTTTCCCAAACTCTTGCTTGAATGGAGAAAAGCAGTCTTCATGCAAAGAAATCCAAGTCTAAATGACTTGGTCAGTAGAGAAGAATGGATTCGTTTTTTTGAAACGAGTTATTGAATGATTGACTTTTTTTCCAAATCTGCACCTGACAAGTTTGAAGCCACTTAGCTAGATTTATCTGAAAGATCTTCCACACAAATGTTGGAAGAGTGCGAATTGTGCTCACACCAAAGGATAAAGCTTTATTTTACCCAACTCTGATTGTAATGACTCTGGATACCTATGGCCAAATGGCAACTAAAACACAGGAACGGGACTGTATGTGTTACATCGAGGCAATGGGCTTTGACTTTCCACAAAGGATCACTATGCCCAGTGATTCCTGCTTGCAAGAATAATGCCTTTACAGGCTGGGAAGGAACACAAGTCACCGTTTTGCCTTTTTATCATGGAAAAAAAAGTTGTGCAAGTGTGATGGACATATATTCTTGTAACTATACACTTTATTGCTTCGAGGGATTATGGTTGGTACCATGAATGTTATGCTGCTTAAAATATTATTACTTCAGTCCACAGTTGAACATACAGGCACCTCGCATTTTATGTGGGGAATATGTGCTTGAAAAGCAGCGTGCAATTCAAAGACACATAAATGAAACATATACTCGACTACACGGTCAACAGTAAATTTGAGGTGCATTATTCCAAAAATACCAGTGTGTAAATCAAGCTTTGGTATTAAGAACACTAGCACGTTATTTCAAAAACCCATAAATCAATCATGCTTAAAGCGTGAGGTGCCTATATATTAATACAAACTTAAAACAATATTCAACTCAACAGAAATGTTGGGGGAAATCACCTGTGTCTACAGTGCAGGATAAAGACCCAAATAGAGAGAGGCTGATTGCAGTGGGGTTTCCCCAGTATAGTTCACTTACTGTAGCAATGTTACAAAATTTTGAGATTTAAAAAATCAAGTCTGCAATTTATCCCATCAGATAAAGCATAAAAAGAAGTTTAATTTGACGCCTAATTCACTTTCATATCTCAAGTATTTAATAAGTTATGGCCATTTTCATACTCGGAAATTAGCATCTTGTTCCCTATTGATTTTCTATGGACATAACAAAAAAGCTGTGATCGTGGACAGTCAAAGGCCCATAACCTTCTTAAAAATTAAGAGAACTGAATGAAATTTTCAGTTATCATAGATTGAACCATTCTGAAACAAATATAAAATAATCTTACTTAGAT
Organism: Amblyraja radiata; assembly: GCF_010909765.2. Classification (NCBI taxonomy): domain Eukaryota; kingdom Metazoa; phylum Chordata; class Chondrichthyes; order Rajiformes; family Rajidae; genus Amblyraja; species Amblyraja radiata. The sequence goes on along the minus strand of NC_045978.1, from coordinate 23,523,540 downwards.
GACCTGAAATTAAAGCATATAATTAGTTAGTTACCCAATTGTAGCTAATTTCAAACTTCAATTACTAGATCTAAACATCTATCCATTTCTTAATAAATGATTAACATTTTTAAATAGCCTAAGTGTCCAAATAATATTCACAAATAATTCACAATAAAACATGATTTTAAAATCTCATTTACATTAATTTATAGGCCAAATGGAAGGAATTTAGTGTTCAATTGCTGTAAATTAAAGTCCATTTAAATCAGCTTTCTAGTGGGATCCTGTGAACGCACTGGTTTAGAACGTTCACATTGCGGTAGATTTGTGCCCTCAAATGCCCAGAAAAATACTGCGAGCTATAATGGGCCCAAAATTAGCTACTCGCAACATTAAACTTTGTATAAAGGGATCTTAAGAAGCCCTTTTTAAGAAGCTTACCTTCTGTTGTCCCCTGTATGAGATCCGGCCGTTGCCGGCCGTCGGGGGTTTAGAGGTTAATTTTTAAACTACTATAACAATTAGATAAAGCCCTTAAAACTAATAATAGCTCAAGCGACGTAATCTTCCTGCGATTTTTCGTTAATAATTAACTAGGCTGAACATCCTCGATTTGAACAGCCTAGAGAAAATCGCGTTTTAAACCCGCCCCCCTCTAAACGGCGCCAAAATCGCGCACACGGGCTGGGACAGATTTTCAGCGACGCTTCAGGTACGCTTTGCAACATACCTACTTACTGCTGCCTAATACATGAATGTTGCTGTGGGAGAATGGGACCAGTAATGGTGGTCCAGATCCTAGCATTAGATACCTCTCTACTGCGGCAGGTCTTGTCACTATCCTACTTGGTGCTGTGTGACCATTTGAATCACACTACATGAGTCAGGGCAGATAGATAGAATCAAGGTTTGATTAAACAATCACTTTCAGGGATCCGTTTTGCTATGCCACTTTTTTATGATATTAGGTGGAAAGACCTACTTTTAGCATGACATGGTGTACTCGGGGCATTTTTAATATGCTGGTTTCGCAATAAAGAAGTCAGTGCACTAAACATATTTTATGCAAATTGCTTCACCTTAAGTGTAGGGTTGAAAGTTGTATGAGTTTTAAAACATGGCTTTTATACAATTTCAATCGGTTGAAAATTGAACTACATTTATTTTTCTCCTCCCATTTTTGTTTTAATCCAAACTGATAGTTGGAACAAGATCAATGCTTGCAGGATGTTCAACTATTGATTCCTGATCAATAATGGAGGTTTTTTTATTCAATGCGTCTTTATTTTAGTTTAGTTTGGAGATTCAGCATGGCAGTGGGTTGGAAAGTTAATTATCCCCAGTGTGTAGGAAGTGGATGGAAAAGTGGGATAACACAGAACGAGTGTGATGGGTGATCGGTGATCAGTGTGGACTCGGTGGGCCAAAGGGCCTATATCCACCCTGCTTCTTGCAATGAAAATGTTTTGTTTAAACCTGGCTCCATGTGGGAGAAAGTAGGACGTTTTGACTGACTAGCGCAAGAACTCTGTGGGTGGAATGAATGTTAGCACGTTAGGTTTGTACACTATACTGGCTCACCGGATAAAACCATGTAGAGCACGTGATATCCTAAAGTGCACATGCTCTGGTGCTTGCTGAGGTTCCACCACCGACCCCCTCCCCAAATTGCCTGAGGATTTTAAATGCACTATATAACTATTTACTCAAACAAAGGTGTTCTTCTAGTTTGTGAAAACCAGCTGAAGTTGGCTTTTATCCAGGAGGTTCAGCGAGAGAGATGCAACAGTGCGTTTACTCTACCTGTCTGTTTATTGCAGGAGATGGGGAAGTAATATCTCTGGTTGAAACCTTGTGTACATATATTTGCATTGTCGGGATATCTCAGGGAGGGTACCGTCTACCCTTGTTATTATGGATTTCTTTATATCTCCACAGGTCTGCCACAACATGGAGCTTTTCTTCCTCTGCCTCTGTGCCTTTTTCTGTGCAAAAGAGTCCTCACCACCCAGTGATGACTCCTTTTTCTGTCTCCACTGGTCCCCTTCCTCTTGGACCTCCCCGGATGGCCTTCGGCCCTCTTTAGACCTTTACATAGCCTGACCCGTTGAGTTACTCCAGCATTTTGCGTCTATCTTTATAACTTATTTTAGTTATAGTGGACGGAGTGTCCCCACAGTAATCAGACACCACTGTCTCTGTAGGAACACAGGCTTCCAGTTACAGTGTGAGATGCCATGACATTGACAAGCAATTGCTTCAACTAGCCTTTTGTATTTTTACCTTGCAGTAACTAAAATACATTTTTAGCTGTTAAAAAGAACTTTGTATTTGAAAACAACTTGCTGTTTTACAGAGTAAACACTGGGTGGTTGAATCAGTCCTGTTTTCTGGAGTCCCCTTCTTCACCGCCCCCATGCCCCTCCACCTAATCCACCCTCTGCCTTTACACTCTTCTTCATTCCTTATCTGACACCTTTGTCTTCTTTTCATCTCTTGCCTTTGTCACTTACACCATCCAGCCAGTGGCAGACTGGGTCTAAAAATATTGGTTGCCAGGAGACAAAGGGGGCCCACCCACAACTACAATGCTATCATTTAACAGGGGCCCACTTGCCATCACTTGCTATCACTTCATTAGGGGCCCACTTGCCATCGGGCAAGCTGACACCCTGGCCAGTCCGCCACTGCATCCAGCTACCAAAGCTCCCTCACCTGGGTAGCTTACAACCTAATGGTATGAACATTGAATTCTCCAACTTTAAGTAACATCTTCCCTTCCTTCTCCCCCTCACTCTCTTATTTCTTGCACCCATCCCTCCTCTGCTACTTTCCTCCCTCTGGCTTCACCATTTGCAACTCTTCAAACCTGTCTCATGCCTTATGTTCTTATCTCTGGCCTTTGTTCCAACAATCTACATATTAACTCCGCCCCCACAGACCTATTACCTGCCAGGCTTTGTCCTGCCTCTCCTCTTTTTCAGCTTTCTCCCCTCCCCGCCCCCGCCCCCCACCCTCCCCCATCTGTCTCAAGGGTCTGAACCTGAAACGTCACTTACCTGTGTTCTCTAGAGATGCTGTCTGACCAGCACTTTGGGTGTAGACCAGCATCTGCAGTTCATTATTTCTGCATTCTCCCCTCACTTGTATCTATGGTACACGTGACAATAAACTAAACTCAAACTTATCACTTGCCAGGTTTACTTCTGCCCCCAACTCTCTTTCAGTTTCCTCCTCCCTATGACTGACAATCAATCTGAAGAAGGGTCCCGACTTACACCGTGGTCCCGACCCAAAGTCCATGTTCTCCAAAGATGCTGTCTGTCCCGCTGAGTTACTCCAACACTTTGTGTTCTACTCCCTCTGGAGTACTTTATTTGACTGAGGTTTGCGGGGTTATTTAATAGTTCATGGCATTTTATTTGTCACAATGCAATATGGTAATCTTTTCTTACTTAAACTGTATGCATATATTGTGAAAGGTTGAGGGATATCAATAAAATTGCATTTATCTGCTCATTACCATGTCATTTTGAGAACTTATTGTGTGCAATTTATCTGGGACATTTGAATTATAGCAGTGATTACATTAAAAGTTCCTTAACACAATCAGACTAAGTGCTTCGTTACAAAGGACAGAATAACTGGAATTTATTTTTCCCCTCTTGACCATCATTAATGTCTGGCGTTCTTTACCTTGACATCTGTGAAGGTTGAGTCATTCAATATATTCATGTCATAGGAGCAGAATTAGGCCATTCAGCCCATCGAGTCTACTCTGCCATTCATCGTGGCTGCACTATCTTCAGGCATGAGAGAGGAATAAACTGGAAAAAAGAGGAAGAGAGATGGGGCATCGCCTCCTGGAAGGATTGCAAGGTGCAACGCCACTGGCGGGTGTAAAGGGGCAGCTTTATGCAGATTTGTTTTGATAATTGTATCTTGCAATGACGCAGTTTTCTTGCCTGTTTACCCTTAATTTCTCACAGGGTCTTCCCCACTCACAGGGAACCCCTCACTGTTCACACTCACAGGGACCTCCCCCCTTACCTTTTCTCACACAGGGACTCCCTCACTGCTCACATACACACAGGGAACCCCCTCACTGCTCACACCCACGGACGTCCCATCACATTTACTCACACTCACAGAGACTCTCCCCTCTGCTTACCAGGGCTCACACTCCCTCTACTTGCTTTAAAACGCTTATTGACACCCACAAGGCCCCCGGCCCTGCAGTCGCGCCCCGGCCGTTCCCAGCCCAGTGCCCACTCTCCCACTATCCTCCCGCGGGGCTGCCGCTAACCAAAGATCATAGAGCGGAGCAAGATACTCCACTCCTACGTAATCCAACGCACTGAGGTGTAGTACGTAACGGAGCATCACGGCCGCCATTGTCAATGCAAAACGCGACTTCCGTTATGCCTCTCGCAGTGTAATCCAAAGACCCTATAGCTTGCTTTAACAACTTTGGTGTAATCAGTGTTTAAGAAGGAACTGCAGATGCTGGAAAATCGAAGGTAGACAAAAGTGCTGGGGAAACTCAGCGGGTGCAGCAGCATCTATGGAGCGAAGGAAATAGGCAACGTTTTGGGCCGAAACCCTTCTTCAGTGTGTGATTTAGCTCATCTATCACTTCACATATTTTAGTTAATTTTATTGTAAATGTTTCCCCCCTGTTTTTGCCCATTTCCCTCCCATCCTTCCTCCCCAGCCCCCTCCTTTGCACAGTTTCCCTTGCATTGTATCGTGCAGTTTCTATTGTATTGCTTTAACACACACTGCGCACAAAATTAAATTTAACATATATAAATATATGAATGTGTGTTTGTGTGTGTGCCTGTGTGTGAGTGGCAAGTTAGAAATAAATAGATAAAGTTCCTTCTCATGGATCAAAAGCAACTTTGATTTAAAGCAATACTATTTCTCTCTTTATCTTATTTGTCAGATGATGTACATAAACCATAAAGGCAATTATATTTATAATTATATACATAAAAATATATGCACATATATATATATAAATATATATATTTACAAAGTTGCACACAAAAATTTGACATATGGGGTCAAATTTCAAATTCCTTATCAAGCACTTTATTGGGTTCATGACTAACATAGTATCAACAACAAATATAAGAAAAGATAGCACATTGATGGCAAGTTTCCTAAAATGGCATCAGAATACACAAATACATTTTGTGTGACAGTTGTCACAGTGACCTGGTTGGCACAGTAAGTGCACGTATTTCTTATTCCATTCTATGTTGATGAATACCACATGAAACAATAACATTGTAAACACCATTTCCACTTCATTCACTGATCATGTAGTAGAATACTGCATCCATCTGAGTGGACACTGCATGTGATCTAAATTGTACATTACCTTATGGATCTGAGTGACATAGATGACCGATGAGACTGTGTGTTGCCAAATTGAAGATTGGCTCACTTTCTTAGTTTTGATGACCAATTTATGTAAAAAATGTGATATAGATGTATATATACACACATCAAACTCAAACATTTAGGCTATGGGCCGAGCATCAAAAATGTGTCTAGAAATCAGTTTTCGTGACCCAAGTCACCAAATTTTCCACAGATTTAGATGAAATATAATTGAGAAGGAAGTCATAACTCGTCATTGCCGAAAGTTGCACATTAATTAATTAAACTAATTAGAAAATGCGATCGGTAAGAAGAAATTATGACCCAGCGCTCCCCTCCCCCCACCACTGGAAAAAAATCTACGAGAAAGGAAACTGGCCTCAGCTCAGGTGCAGCTGCTGCTTCTCAAGAAGATATCTCACAGAGGAAAGCTGAAATGGAGGAACTTAAGACTACCATTCTAGGTGAGATAAAGAAGCAGAGGAAGGAGTATATGGAGGAGATAAAGAAGCAGAGGAAGGAGTATATGGAGGAGATAAAAAGTTTGAAAGCGGATATGTTGGTGTCTCACGAGAAAAATAAAGAAGATAAAGAAGACTTAATAAAACAAGTTATAACGACGGTAAAAAGTATGATGGATGAGTGGAAGGAAAAGGCTAATGCCGAGTTACAAACTCAAATTGAGGATGTAAAGGAAATAGCTGCTGGGATGGAAAGAAAGCTGGATGACAAGATAGATCCTACTATAATTTCGCTAGACCAACAAGGCGAAGCAATTAAAGAGCTAACTAAAATTGCTGAAGTGAATACTAAGGAGACCGAAAAACTCCGTGCCGAGAACAAACGCCTCTTAGAATTATTACATAAAACAAACGAGAAATGTATTGATCTGGAGGGACGCCAACGCCGTAAAAATTTGCGTATAGTTGGTCTGAGCGAAGGTCGTGAGGGGAGTCAAGATCCTCGAAAATTTGTTGCAAAACTTTTAATGGATATTTTGAATTTGGATCATGAACCCCTGTTGAGCCGTGCACATAGGGCTCTAAGACGGGCCCCTGGGATAGGTTCATCGCCCAGACAAATGATTGTAAAAGTGGCCTTTGACCATGTCTTCGAAGAAATGATGAAGATAATAATAAAAAAGAGAAACCTGAAATACGAGGGAGACAACATCAGTATTTTTAGAGACTTCCCAGCAGAAGTGGCCAAGAAAAGAGCACTATTTAAAGAAACAAAAGGTATCCTGAGGGATTTACAGAATACTAAGAATCTGAGATATGGCTTGATGTACCCAGCAATACTGAGAGTAACTTATGATGACAAGGAATATCGTTTCGTTAAGCATACTGAAGCATTGAAATTCGCCCGAGGCATACAGCAGAAGCCAGAAGATGAAGAGAGAGAAGATGCGGAGGAAGAACCCGAGGGAGAAGGAGAGGACTGAACTTTTATCATCGACCTGTGGTTATGAAACACTCACTTAGAAGGAAGTGGAATAATGGGCATTTAGTAGTAGTTCTGTATTAATTATTAGAAAATATTTAATTATTCCATGATAATAGTATTACATATTATAGTATTAAATACAATTGATATTAGTAATTAGCAAATAGTAATATGAATAATAGAAATAATTACTAAGTACTAAGTATATAAAGTTAGTACCCCACCCCAATATATATAGCATTTGAGATAGGAGCTGGTATAATCAACATCTTTTTTTTTTATTAAAAAAACGGAAGTCTTTAGATTAATGGCCACGTTAGTGTGGCTTTCACCTTCACATACTACACACTATACAAGTGTAGTTTCTTTTTTTTCTGAGCACCCTATTAACACCCTTTACTTTTTTTTAATTATTGATATTTCTTATTGTTTTTGTTTTTTATTGATCTTATATTATATATTATTTGAAAGTAGATGTGAAGGATATTGTGTATTTAGTTTAAGAAGACATAGATGTGGATTAAGGTGGAAAGAAATTCTCATTGGATTGATGTCCGGGTGCAACGGGGAGCTGGGGGAGTCAAGAAGGCTACTCCAAAAAAAGCCGCCCTAATAGTAAAATGCATGATATAAAGGTGAAGACTGGGGGTGATGGAGTAACCTTCTGCAGTTGGAATGTAAAAGGAATTAATGAACCAATTAAAAGGGGAAAGGTGTTAGCTCAGTTGAACAGATTGAAGACAGATGTCATTTTCCTTCAAGAGACTCATCTTAAAAAAGATGCTCAACATAGATTAACAGCTAAATGGATTTCTAAGGTGTATCATTCTACATTTATTCATAAATCTAGAGGAGTTGCAATAATTATTCGCAAAGGTATACCTTTCATACAAAGTTCTATTATAGAGGATAAAGAAGGCAGATATGTAATAATTACAGGGGAATTATATTCAAAAAGGTAATTTTAATGAATATATATGCCCCTAATTTTGATAATCCATTATTTTTTAAGAAAATATTTAATAATATTCCTATATCCACTCAACACAATTTAATAATTGGAGGTGATTTAAATTGTACTTTAGATAATTATCTAGATAGATCATCTGCAAAAAGGAAAGTTGCCTCGAAATCAAGTAAATTCATAAATGCTTTTATCAATACATCTAATATTAAAGACATCTGGAGGTTAGATAATCCATCCGGACGAGAATATTCTTTTTTCTCGCCCGTACATGGAACCTATTCGAGGATAGATTATTTTTTAATAGATTCTAAATTACTTCCTTTTACGTATGATGCAAAATATCATAATATTATCATCTCGGATCATGCGCCATTAACATTTAAGATAAAATTAAAAGATATATCTAATAAAACTACTATCTGGAGATTTAACCCTCAGATATTAAAGGACAATGACTGTTGTAAATATGTGATGGATCAGATTAAATTATTTTTTGAAACTAATGATAATCCTGAAACTTCTCCATCACTATTTTGGGACACATTTAAGGCATTCATGCGTGGCGCAATAATATCCGCACAAGCACATCTCAATAAAGAAAATCGAAAAATAGAACAAAATTTAGAAAATGAGATAAAACGTCTAGATAATGAAAATATAAAACAGCCTTCCAAAGAGTTAAGTAATAAAATTGCATCAGTAAAATATAGATTAAATAAAATATATTCTAATCAAGTGATTAAACTTTTTCAACAAACTAAGCAAGTGTATTTTGAATTTGGAGATAAGCCACAAAAATTACTAGCACGACAGCTTAGAAAATTAGAAGATGAGAAGATGATACACGGAATTAGATCTGAGTATGGAAATATATTAATTACTCCAAAAGATATTAATGATAGATTTTTACAATATTATAAAAATCTTTATTCGTCAAAACTAACAGGACAAACAGATAGTATGGAAATATTTTTACAAGAATGTCAAATCAATAGCTTAGATCAGGAAGGTAGAGAATTGTTAAATGCTGAAATAACAGTAAAAGATATTATAGAATCAATTAGTTCGCTAAAGAACGGAAAAGCAGCGGGCCCAGATGGCCTGAGTGCAGAATTTTATAAAAAATTTCAAGATCTGATTTCCCCAAGATTACAAATAATGTATAGATATGCATATGACCAAGGAAAATTACCAGAATCTTTAAATGAATCCACAATTACACTCATCCCTAAAGTAGATAAGGATTTGGAAGATCCTGGATCATATAGAGCGATTGCCCTTTTAAATACAGACCAAAAAATATTAACTAAGGTCTTATCTAGGAGATTAAGTTTAGTGATCTCTAAATTAATACATTATGATCAAACAGGTTTTATCCCAAAACGTTACTCATCCCATAATCTCAGACGTTTGTTTAATATTATATATTCAAAAAGAATACGAGATACGGAACTAGCGGTTATATCACTAGATGCAGAAAAAGCGTTTGATCAGGTGGAATGGATGTATTTATTTAATATAATGGAAAAGTTTCAATTGGGGGATAGATTTTGTAAATGGGTAAGAATTTTATACTCGAATCCTATGGCAAGAATTTTGACTAACCAAATTTTATCAGCCAAATTCAAACTCTCTAGGGGATGCAGACAGGGATGTCCGTTATCACCCTTATTGTTCGCATTGGTGATAGAACCATTGGCGGAAAAATTATATCTGAACCTGAAATATATGGCTATAATACTGATACAACAATTAATAAAATTTCTTTATATGCAGATGATGTTTTGATTTATATTACAAAACCGGAAATTAGTATTCCCAACCTGCTAAACATTATAACTAAGTTTGGTGCATTTTCTGGGTATAGGATTAATTGGGATAAAAGCGAGATTATGCCAATAACAGGAATAAATCTAAATACATTACAACAATACCCATTAAAAGTAGTTACAGACAAACTTAAATATTTAGGGATTAACGTAACTAAAACTCATAACTCATTAATAAAATCCAACTATCCTCAACTATTAGATAAACTTAGAAAAAATATTTTATATTGGAAAACACTTCCTATATCCATGATTGGTAGAATAAGTGCCATAAAGATGGTATTTCTACCGCAGTTGTTATATTTGTTTCAGGCTATTCCTTTTTTTCTTCCGAAAACTTTTTTTTAAAAAATTGATAATATTGTCAATAGTTTTATTTGGGATTATAAAAATCACAGAATAAATAAAAAACATCTATGCAAAGCTAAGATAAATGGAGGATTAGCACTTCCAAACTTTTTATATTATTTTTGGGCTGTTCAGATTAAGAATATGAATTTCTGGTGGGTAAATATGGATCATGAACCGACATGGTTAAATATAGAAAAGGAGGACTGTCTACCTTTCAATGTAGGTTTGATAATTTTTGCACCAACGGAAGTACAAAAAAAATATTATAAAGACAACCTAATAATATATAATAATAGACGTATTTGGAAACAAATAGTTAAGACTCTACACTTGGATAATCTCTCATTTAGATTACCAATTATGAATAATCCATCGTTTAAACCTGCTATATTAGATGGGGGGTTTAAACAATGGGATGATTTAGGAATTACAAGGATAGAACACCTGTATAGAAAAGGAAAATTTCTTTTATTCCAGGAGTTACAAGATATTTATGGATTGTCTCCACAACATTTGTTTAGGTATTTACAAATTAGAGATTATATTAAATCCAATACACAAGATTATAAAAATAAAGAAGCAGGATTGTTAGACGAACTGTTTAATTTATATCCAAATACAGAAAAATTAATAGCCTATATATATAACATCATTTTGGATAAGGAGAATCCAATAACGGAAGTATATCGTCAAGCATGGGAAAATGAAATGGGATTGGCTATAACAAAAGAAAACTGGGAAGAAAGTCTACAACGAATACACCGGTGTTCATTAAACGCCAGACATATACTGATACAATTTAAAGTATTATATAGGTTACATTATTCGAAAACTAAATTAAATAGTATTTTTCCGAATCTCTCCGCTATTTGTGATAAGTGCAAGAAAGCAGAGGCAAATTTAATACATAGTTTCGTTACATGTCCTAAATTGAATTATTACTGGACAGAAATTTTTAAAGTTATTTCTGAAGTCATCAAAGTTAAATTGGACCCTAACCCAAAGCTAATAATATTTGGAATTCCGGATTTACATCTATCACTTACAGTAAATCAAAGAAATTTCTTTGATTACTGTTTGATAATTGGAAAAAAAATCATATTGAAATTTTGGAAGGGAACATTATCCCCCACAACCAAAATGTGGGCAACAGAGATGATGGAGACGTTACATCTGGAAAGAATTAGATTTGTCCTATTGGACAAGTATAATTCTTTTGAACAGATATGGTCTCCATATATACAGTATTTAGAGAAGTAGCTGTTCTTGGCAACACAGCTCGGCGTGCACCCTGCGGGATTTGGTGAGAATAATTCATTTTTATATTGGAATTAACATATATGTCTTTATTGATACTATCACTTGTAGTAGTGTTATTAATAATACATATTGTGGTTACTAAAAATTTTTTTTTTTTTTTTTTTTTCGTTTCTCTTTTCTTTCTTATATATAATCAAATTATTATTTAATCACTCTCTTAATGATTTATAACTGTTCTATTCTTTCTCTATCATTATTTCTAAAAAAATAGTAGATAAGTATTACTAGTGTTTTACTTAATGCAAATTGAATTAATTTGATATAAAGTTGTTTGAAGCATTGTAATTGATTACCTTTAATAAAAAAATATATTAAATAAAATAAAAAAGAAAATGCGATCGGGAAAGTAAGCGCCATCTAGTGGCCAATACCCATATTACACCATGGGCAGCCTATTTCCGTGTTGCAGTCCATTTAAACTATTATTATACCAATATATATATATATTAATGGCAGGGGAGACCATCCCCTGTGGAGGGTCAGGCAGAGGCTACAAAAAAAACATCTCATAGTCATTAAGTCTGCATGGACTTCAATTGAGAACATTTCAACCTCTTCTTAATGTTAATGAGAATAACACTTACAACCATAGATAAATTAGTTCAAGTTCTATGTTTCACATACACATATGTTTCTACATAAACATCAGCCATTTCTTACCATTTATCACTCCAATGGCAGCCTATAAAGTGCAATGAATATTCCTTCGTTTTTCTCCCGTGGTCGGGGCCTGGAAACGGCCGCTACAGACGGCACTATGTACAGCCTCCCGCCCGCGGAGTTGATCCGCGACTCCGCGTTCGCGAATCGGCCGCTTTTTAATTGAGACCGCGGCTTCACTATGTTACGCGATAGGAACACTTTTTCCCGGTAAGTTATCGCAGGCAGCTCCGAGATTAGATGGTTAAGTCTTATTACTCTACAACAAGCTGGCATTAGTGAAAATGTTTAATTTACCTTGTTATTGATACATATAGTTTAGGCCCTCAACTTCATGAATGAATGAATAAGTGAATTAATGAATTAGTGAATGCATGTGTGAATGAATGAATGAATGAGTGAATGAATGAGTGAATGAATGAATGAAGTAGTGAGTGAGTGAGTGAGTGAGTGAGTGAGTGAGTGAGTGAGCGAGTGAATGAATGAGTAAATGTACAGCCTCCAAATCTCATTTTTTCACATTATAAAGGGTGCAATTAAATTAATTAAAGTCCATACAGATTAATTTTCATCAATTCAGACTTTAGATCTTACCTTTCAGTTTGAGTTGATTCAAAGTTTGACTGCAGCACCTCAGCAGGGACTTTGCTTTCAAGACTTTCTTCCACTTCTATCCACTTAGCTGCACATTCTTCAGACTTCTTAATGCTTTTCTCACTAAATTCAATTACCCTGCTGCAAGTTTCCACGACATGTATTCCACAGAACTTTCATCTGAATCTCCAGTAAAACAGGCATCAGTAGCGGCACCCTCAGCCATGATGTGTGCTAGCCTGAAGCAAAGCGCGTGATTGGCCAACTGGCAGACAACTCAACGTTAAACGTGCTTTGATTGGACTAAAAATACCCGAAATCTTTCATTTTTTTCTCTAATTTAATTAAAAATGTGCAAGTCTTGTTCATGATGAGTTTCAGGGGTGATTTATATAATTTCTTTACACAATATGTGAAAATTTCATGTAGTTTGGTGACTTGGGTCACGAAACACTGGAATAAAGCTCCTCGTCCCACAGCCTAATACTATCACCAACTAGAGAACAGTCTTGATATACCATCTACCTCATTGAAGACCATCAGACAATCATTAATCGGACGTTACTGGACTTTATCCTGCACTGACCATTATTCCCTTCATCCTGTATCTATACGCTGTGGACGGCTTGATTGTAATCATGCATAGTCTTTCTGCTGACTGGATAGCACGCAACAAAAAAACTTATCACTGTACCTCGATACATGTGACAATAAACCAAACTAATATTTCAGTCGCACCCTCATGTTACCGGACCGTGACGTGTTGACATTGCATCGACCCTTTGCTCAGGGCTTGAGCCTAATAATGTTACTTTTAAACTTCCTTTGCCCTGTCCCAAGGGTGTTGAAACCAATGCAGATCTGTTTTTAGTTGTTTCCCTGTCAAGTTGTTGTGAAGAAGTAGTGCGGGCAACAATGTTTGAGCGGAAGATGCAGCATGAAAATAGGCTCACCAAGTCCACGGCAACCATCGATCACCCACTCACATAATCTGTGACTGGATAGCACGCAACAAAAAGCTAATCCCCATGTTGTCCCACTCCCCCATTCATCCCTGCATACTGGGGGGCAATTTAGAGGCCAATTAACCGACAAACCCGCATGCCTTTGGGATGTGGGAGGTAACCCTCGCGGTCACAGGGAAAACCTGCAAACTCTATGCAGACAGCACCTGTGGTCGGGAACGACCCACGGACCCTGGCGCTGTGAGCAAGCGGCTCTGCCAGCTGCATCTCTGTGCCGCACGGTTCAGACAAGTGCTGACATGTTTCTGAACATGTTTACTCCGTCAGGATCACTGAAGCCCTGGTGCTGGCAGATCCACACATCCAGATCGTTGGAAAAAATAAAAACTACAAAATCTCTGAGTCGATCGATGACATGGAGGCCTACACCAAGCTCACAGGTGAACACTCTTGTAATTCAGTCCGACCTAAGTCTGCTCTTCACAAACACAATATTACTTTATTAGCCAAGTATGTTTTGCAACATACAAGGAATTTCAGTTGCCAAGTCAGTCATACAAATAAAAAGCAACGGAACACACAAAATACATTTTAACATAAACATCCACCACAGTGACTCCTCCACATTCCTCAATGTGATGGAAAAAAAGTTCAAATCTCTTCCCTTCATTGTTCTCCCACGGTCGGGAGCCTCGAACTCTGCGTTGACGGGACGATCTTGACTCCCGTAGCCGGCGGCGTTTTGGCCCTCCTCATCGGGGCGATCAGCTCCTGCATCAGGGGGATGTCAGCTCCCCCGCGCCGTGCGATCGAACCCCGCGTCGGGGCTGGTCGAGCCTCTACATCGTTGGAGCTCCCGATTAGCCTTTCCCGCGACTGCGAGCTCTTGATGGTAAGATCCGCAGGCCGTGGTTGGAGCGGTCCCAGGCAAGCGATCGACTCTGATGTTAATAGACAATAGGGGCAGGAGTAGGCCATTCGGCCTAATCGAGCCAGCACCGCCATTCAATGTGATCATGGCTGATCATCCCCAGTCAGTACCCTGTTCCTGCCTTCTACCCATATCCCCTGACTCCGCTATCTTTAAGAGCCCTATCTAGATCTCTCTTGAAAGTATCCAGAGAACCGGCCTCCACCACCCACTGAGGCAAAGAATTTCACAGACTCACAACTCTCTGTGTGAAAAAATGTTTCCTCGTCTCCGTTCTAAATGGCTTACCCCTTATTTTTAAACTGTGGACCCTGGTTCTGGACTCCCCCAACATCGGGAACATGTTTCCTGCCTCTAGCATGTCCAAACCCTTAACAATCTTATATGTTTCAATTCGATACCCTCTCATCCTTCTAAACTCTGGTGTACAAGCCCAGCCACTCCATTCTCTTAGCATTGACAGTCCCACCATCCCGGGAATTAACCTTGTAAACCTACGCTGCACTCCCTCAATAGCAAGAATGTCCTTCCTCAAATTAGGGGACCTAAACTGCACACAATATTCCCGGTGTGGCCTCACTAGGGCCCTGTACAACTGCAGAAGGACATCTTTGCTCCTATACTCGCCTCCTCTTGTTATAAAGGCCAACATTCCATTTGCTTTCTTCACTGCCTACTGTACCTGCATGCTTACTTTCATAATCTGATGAACAAGGACACCCAGATCCCGTTGTACTTCCACTTTTCCCAACTTGACGCCATTTAGAGAGTAATCTGCCTTCCCGTTTTTGATACCAAAGTGGATAACCTCACATATATCCACATTTAACTTCATCTGCCATGCATCTGCCCACTCCCCCAACCTGTCCAAGTTATCCTGCATTCTCAAAGCACCCTACTCACGGTTCACACTGCCACCCAGCTTTGTGACATCTGCAAATTTGCTAATGTTACTTTAAATCCCTTCATCCAAATCATTGATGTATATTGTAAACAGCTGCGGTCCCAGCACCAAGCCTTGCGGTACCCCACTAGTCACTGCCTGCTATTCTGAAAGGGACCCGTTAATCCCTACTCTTTGTTTCCTGTCTGCCAACCAATTTTCTATCCATGTCAGCACTCTACCCCCAATACCATGAGCCCTAATTTTGCCCACTAATGTCTTATGTGGGTTTTTATCAAATGCTTTCTGAAAGTCCAGGTACACTACATCCATTGGCTCTCCCTTGTCAATTTTCCTAGTTACGTCCTCAAAAAATTCCAGAAGATTAGTAATTCTAGAAGATTTCCCCTTCGTAAATCCATGCTGACTCGGACCGATCCTGTTACTGCTATCCAAATGTGCGGCTATTTCATCTTTTATAATTGACTCCAGCATCTTCCCCACCACTGATCTCAGGCTAACTGGTCTATAATTCCCTGTTTTCTCTCTCCCGCCTTTCTTAAAGGGATAACATTAGCTACCCTCCAGGCCTGTGGATATATCAGCCTTCAGTCCCATCAGTCTACCCAACACCATTTCCTGCGTAATGTGGATTTCCTTTAGTTCCTCCGTCACCCCGGATCCTCTGGCCACTACTATATCAAGTATAGTTGTTAAGTCCACGCGCCGCGGTGGGGCTCAAGGTCAGTCCAAGGAGGCCTCCAGCTCCATCGCTGGTAGGCCGCCGAAAGACCGGAGATGTGATCCGGAAATAAATCGCATCTCCGGCAAGGTAAGAAACTGAAAAAAAGTTTCCCCCAATCCCCTTCCCCTCCCCCCAATTGCCCCTTGTATTTCGGGAGTAGATGAGAAAGTGGGATAATCGTGAACTAGTTTTACCAGACCTAGGACGCAGGTTTAAGGTGAGGGGGGGAAGATTTAATAGGAGCCTAAAGGGTAACTTTATCACACAAAGGGTGATGGGTGTATGAAACAAGCTGATGGAGGAAGTAGTTGAGGCAGGTACTATCACAATGTTTAAAAAACTGTTTGACAGGTACATGGGTAGGATTGGTTTAGAGAGATATGGGCTGAAGGGCCTGTTTACACACTGCATAACTCTATGACTAATTATATAAAACTGTGACTCGTGTGAACGGTGAGCCTGAAGAAGCATCTCAAAATGTCATCTATCTACATTCTCCAGAGATGCTGCCTTACCAGCTGAGTTACTCCAGCTCTTGTGTGATCAATGGTCAGCGTGGGCTGAAGCACCCAAGCTATGTCTCTAATCGAAACTAAATATCACCAGGGGCAGGTAACAATGGAGAAATGGGTAATTTACTCAACTAGCCTGTGCCAGTGTTTATACACCTCGCTTGTCTCTAATTGCTACAGGCAGAAGACTGTGCACCTTTCCTTTAAACAAGGTAAGAACATAGTAATCAGGCGTAGTCTTTGGCCTTTCGACGCTTTGAGTCGTCTCCTATCCTCTTCAAGATCATGGCGGATCTTCCAACTGACCACATTTTTCCTTCACTCTCTCATCAATGCCCAGCAAACTTTTGTTGTGAATGAACGATGGCTGAGTGTCTGATCCTCAAGGTCGGAGAATTCCACAGATTCATCCTCTCTGAGCAAAGACATTTCTGACTGAAATACCTTCCCACTTATCCTGAATAATAATAAAGCTTTATTTCAGACACAGGTCCATATAACACATCATACAGTAAAAGGAGATACAAAAAATACATTAAAAATTGCATATTAGCCTATAAGATATACAAGCTATTGCACCAATGCCATCTTAGCCTAGAAGTGAATCTATAGCAGCTTTTCAGAGGGCTGACTAGGGCTTCAATTATGTGGTTCTCTGACTTGTCCAGGCGACACATAAAACTAAACATCAGCTGTCTTAAGAATGCCTCACAGGTTGGCACTCTAGTGGACACAAACAATTGACTGGCACTATGCCACCTAGGGACACGAAGCAGCAACCTCATTGCATCATTGTATGCTACCTTGAGCCTCTGCATACTCTTTTTCTTATAGTTAGACCACAATTGAGCAGTATATAACGGTGTGATGTAGGTTCTGAACAAGGAACAATTCACAGAGTCAGAGCACATAGAAAACTTCCTTATAAGCATGTTAGCTTGAAAATAAATTTTACAGCGCTGTCGGTAGAGGTCTTTGTCATCCGTCCAGTCATCGGATATGACATGACCTAGGTATTTAATTTCCTCACACACAGCAAGAGGACTGTCTGACAAATAAAAGGTCGGAAAAGTTGATTTCCTGTCCTCAGCGCTTCTAACTATCATTATGCGGCTTTTCTTAGCGTTATACTTTATGTCATAATCAAGGCCATACTGAGAGCACACCTTCAACATCTGCTGCAGCCCAGCACTAAATGGACAGAGCAGGACCAGGTCGTCTGCATACATAAGATGATTAACAATAGTGTTGCCCACAAGACAGCCAGTTTTTAACCTATTTAACTGATTTGATAATTCATCCATATAAACATTAAATAAAATAGGAGACAAAATTCCTCCTTGCCGCACTCCGTTACTAACACAGAATGGAGCAGATACAACATTGTCCCATTTAACCTGAAACGTTTGATGGGCATACCAAAACACTAAAATTCTCACTAAAAATTTAGGGGCACCTCTATCTAGCAATTTTACAAACAATTGTTCATGATTAATTCTATCAAATGCCTTGGACGCATCAATAAAACATTGGAATACAGATGAATTCAGGCTTGTGTTTCAGGCTACTTTTTCGGCTGCCTGCCTCTCTGCTGTGGAGATACAACCGGGCCCTGCGCCCAGTGCGACAGGTCTTTCCTCGACTGTGATGGAGAAGCTGCTGGGCCCTGATCCTGCCCCCTGCACTCCCTCTGTGGTTAATGGATGGTTGACAGTAACGCCTGGTGGGACCGACGGTAGACAACCAGCCCAGCCTGTAGATCCAGCCCTGGGACGAACGCAGACCCCCCGTGGAGCATGGTGATGAAGGAAGGGCGCCGACTGAAGCAGGTACCTGAGAACTCTGCCCATCGACGCCCTACACCTCGCACTGTAAAAACTCCAACGAGGCGTGTGAGAAAGAAGACCGGCATAATCGGGACTGGTGTGGGTAGCAATATACTGGCTGTCAAAACAAAGATGGTAAAGGTATTTGCTACAAAGTTTGATCTCAGCGTGGACGGCAACACTCTCAGTGACTACTTAAAAATGAAGCTGGGTCGGGAAGTGATATGTAGAAAAATAGAGACGACACAGAGTAGATTCAGCTCCTTCTGTGTCACCGCTGAATGTAATGATGTGGCGGAGCTGTACGATCCGCAGCTTTGGCCCACTGGGTCCTTTGTCCGACGCTACTATGAGCCTCGTCGCCCTAGAGGAGCAGACGGAGGCCCGTCTGGTCCAGAGGATGCCCCTCGCTCTCAGGATGAGGAGCTGCTGCACGGTAACGATGCTGGGGTGCCTGTCGCATCTGTGGGCGAGGACGGGATGAAGGCCAGGCTGTTCCGCAGGGAGCGACAAAACACATTAAATGCATGTTGTTTCATACAACACTCGCGGTTTGCGAGTAGGACATTCTGCTACTGATAGATCAAGACGTTTGGTGGTGGACACACTGCTGGACCAATGTGACATTCTGTGCCTGCAAGAAACCTGGATGGCGAAACAAGATCTGGATAAGTTGAACACTCTACACATGAACTTCCATGGGGCTGGAGAGTCCACTACCGACCTCAGTACAAGGCTGGTTCGAGGTAGGATAGCTGGTGGTGTAGCTATACTGTGGAACATCAAATATGACTCACTGGTGAAGGTGGTGCGTCTAAATGTTGACTGGGCCATAGGGCTAGAGTGTAATTATAATGAAAAGAAATTTACTGTCTTAAATGTTTATACACCGTATGAATCATATGAGCATGAGGACGAATTTCTGAACAGGTTAGCTTTTATTCAGTCCTTCATAGAGGACAACAGCTCATCTTGTGTCTACGTCATGGGTGATTTTAATGCTGACATGTCAGATAGCAAATCTTTATTTGCAGCACACCTGCAGCAGTTTTGTAATGAGTCTAAATTAATTCTATCGAGTAAAGCTCTGTTGCCTGATACAAGTTTTACCTATGTTAGTGAAGCGTGGCACACAACATCTTGGTTGGACCATATTGTGACCACAGCTGATCCTCATGCCTCACTGGAAAATGTGGAGATTTGTTATGAACTTGCCACCTCTGATCACATACCTATTGCTGCACGGTTAAATGTTGAGAATGTCCCCCTGCTGTCCAGTAATAATAATGCTGCTTCCTCAAGTAAACTGGACTGGTCAAAACTGAGCAGAGAGGTTATGGCTGGATACTCACTGCGAACGGAGAGTTTTAAAAATAATATTGCATTGCCTCAAGAGGCCCTAATGTGCTCAGATATGAATTGTAAGGACGTGCAACATGCTGAAAAACTCTGTGCCATGTATGATGTTATTGTGAAATGTCTCAATGCTTCCAGTGAACCCTTTCGTAAAAGTAAATGTAAGGTACCCAACATCAGACCTGGGTGGAATGAGTTTGTGGCTGAGCAGTACGCTGAGGCAAGAGAGGCCTTTAGACTCTGGTCAGAGGCAGGTAGGCCTAGACAGGGGGTATTGCTAGATATGGAAAAAACGCACAAATGCTAGAGTTAAGTATGCACTTCGTTTTATTAAGAAAAATGAAAACACAATGAGAGCAGACTCGCTTGCCAGGAAGCTACAGAATAACAACCTTACTAACTTCTGGAAAGAGGTCAAAGTAATGAATAACAATAAAACACCCCTACCATCTGACATTGAAGGTGTTAGTAGCCCAGAAAAAATAGCTGAGATTTGGCGTGAGCACTACCATAACCTTTTTAATTGTGTTAAAAGTAACCCAGTTAGAATCAATCATGAACATATTAATCTCTTAGCAGATATGATAGTTAGGGCAGCAGATGTCTATGATGCCATTAACATGTTGGATAACAACAAAGCCTGCGGTATGGACTGCATTACTGCAGAACATCTAAAATATGCCAGCTATAAGCTCTGCCCTTTGCTTTCCATGTGCTTTAATGGTTGTCTGGTTCATGGTGTCCTGCCAAATGCTATTATGTCTGTAATGTTAGTGCCTGTGCTTAAAGACAAGGCTGGTAAGCTCAACAGTATTGACAATTATCGACCTATTGCATTAGCCAGTATCTTGTCTAAAGTACTGGAGAGAATACTGTTAACAAAGCTAGAAATGTATGTCCTTACTACTGACAATCAGTTTGGGTTCAAAAGAAAACATGGAACTGACCTGTGTATCTATGCTCTTAAAGAGATTGTGTTCAGGTACACAAGCCTGAATTCATCTGTATTCCTATGTTTTATTGATGCGTCCAAGGCATTTGATAGAATTAATCATGAACAATTGTTTGTAAAATTGCTAGATAGAGGTGCCCCTAAATTTTTAGTGAGAATTTTAGTGTTTTGGTATGCCCATCAAACGTTTCAGGTTAAACGGGACAATGTTGTATCTGCTCCATTCTGTGTTAGTAACGGAGTGCGGCAAGGAGGAATTTTGTCTCCTATTTTATTTAATGTTTATATGGATGAATTATCAAATCAGTTAAATAGGTTAAAAACTGGCTGTCTTGTGGGCAACACTATTGTTAATCATCTTATGTATGCAGACGACCTGGTCCTGCTCTGTCCATTTAGTGCTGGGCTGCAGCAGATGTTGAAGGTGTGCTCTCAGTATGGCCTTGATTATGACATAAAGTATAACGCTAAGAAAAGCCGCATAATGATAGTTAGAAGCGCTGAGGACAGGAAATCAACTTTTCCGACCTTTTATTTGTCAGACAGTCCTCTTGCTGTGTGTGAGGAAATTAAATACCTAGGTCATGTCATATCCGATGACTGGACGGATGACAAAGACCTCTACCGACAGCGCTGTAAAATTTATTTTCAAGCTGACATGCTTATAAGGAAGTTTTCTATGTGCTCTGACTCTGTGAATTGTTCCTTGTTCAGAACCTATATCACACCGTTATATACTGCTCAATTGTGGTTTAACTATAAGAAAAAGAGTATGCAGAGGCTCAAGGTAGCATACAATGATGCAATGAGGTTGCTGCTTCGTGTCCCTAGGTGGCATAGTGCCAGTCAATTGTTTGTGTCCACTAGAGTGCCAACCTGTGAGGCACTCTTAAGACAGCTGATGTTTAGTTTTATGTGTCGCCTGGACAAGTCAGAGAACCACATAATTGAAGCCCTAGTCAGCCCTCTGAAAAGCTGCTATAGATTCACTTCTAGGCTAAGATGGCATTGGTGCAATAGCTTGTATATCTTATAGGCTAATATGCAATTTTTAATGTATTTTTTGTATCTCCTTATACTGTATGATGTGTTATATGGACCTGTGTCTGAAATAAAGCTTTATTATTATATTATTATTATAGTCTATTGTCTCCTGGAAATCTCTCCTCTCCCAGTTCTGAGGCTGGATCCTGACCAAAAACATCAACATACAGTAGACCTTTTGTCTCCACAGCTGCTGCTTGATCTGTTGTGTCGGTCCAGTATTCTACTTATTGATTCACCAAACTTATTACACAATTTGTTCACTGCCATTTCAAATAAGAAGCAGGTACATGATTGCGACAGGTTGATTCAGTTCTTACAAAACCAAAGATTCTTATCATAGTTGACAGAAACACCAATACATACATGTTTACATACTCATTACACAGGGCCCCTCCACAGCAGTCAGACACAGAATCTCGAGGGACTGAGCTATAGGGAGAGGTTGATCAGGCTAGGGCTTTATTCCCTGTGTAGGAGGATAACGGGTGATCTTATAGAGATGTACAAAATCATGAGAGGAATAGATAGTCTTTTGCCCAGAGTAGGGGAACCGAGAACCAGGTTAAGGTGAGGTGGGAGAGATTTATTAGAAACCTGAGGGGTAACTTTATTGACACAAAGGATGGTGGGTGTATGGGAATGAGCTGCCAGAGGAGGTAGTTGAAGCAGGCAGGTACTGTCGTAATGTTTGACACATTTGGACACGTGCATAGATAGGACGGGTTTAGAGGGATATGGGTCAAGTGCGGGCAGGTGGGACTAGTGTAGATGGGGCATGTTGGTCAGTGTTGGCAAGTTGGGCCGAAGTACCTTTATCCACTGTGTCTGACTCTAAGGGCCTGTTTCCACGTCCTATCTTTCAATTGAATTTAATTTTTCTACCATCCCTGCAATTAGTCTGGTGATATTTGCTGTACTTCGGATGCAGTTACATCAAGACCCTTCACAGTGGCAACATATGAACGTGATGAAGGTCAAGACACTATTTTGTACATTTGCATTGACTCTCAGTGACTTGTGTACAAGGACAACTAGGAGCCTTTGAACATCAACATTACACACAGTCTGTCACCATTTTAAGAACAACTAGACCAAGTGCGGACCCGTTGGGCCCGCTCCCCCAACGCAATATTTCACTAAACTGCGTGTGCGCGGCTGCAGCGTTCAACGTTGTACCGTTGACGGCTGAAATTAAGTTAAAGTTAATAAAGTGAATAGAGGACCCGTGGAGGCGTTTGTAAAGTAGAAGGAAACTTACCCGTGGAGCCCTTAGGTCCCCGTTGTGATGCCAGGCAAGTACACCCGAAAAAAAACAAGGCAAAAAAAACACTCCACACCTCCCCCCATCCCACCCCCAGTAGAGTAGGAGGAGCCATCTTGGGGAACCAGCAGCCGTCCGTTTAATCCATTTTTTCCCCAGTTTTTAGTAAGTCTTGTTTTTCGTTTGTAGGAGAAATGGACTTCTTAATGTGGGGGGAAGGAGGTAATCTTACTTCTAGGTCCCTACCTGGTCGGTGAGGCAGCTTTTTCTCCGGGCTGCCCGTCGACCCGTCCTCGTGGCCTAACAGCGGGCTTGGAGCGCCGTTTCCTGGCGGGGACCGCCCAGCACCTCGGCTTCGTTGGTGGCACAGCGCTGGAGCGCTATCGCGGAGCGGAGCGGGCGATGCCTTGCCTGGGTCGCCGCGCTGGATCGACGCGCTGGAGCTCCGGTGAGATGTGACCGCCGAGATCAACACCTCCGGGCTACGGGTCTGCGGAGCGGAGCGGGCGGCGCCGACTCTAACATCGGGAGCCTGGGAGCTCCAACCCGGTGCGTCCCTGTCGGCTTCGGAAGCCGACAATCCCCTGCTAGGAGGCGGCCGTTCCAGGTGGCCCAGCCACTGTGAGGACTCTCCCAACGCCGGGGCAACACCACCCGGCCAGAACGGCCAGGAACATCGGGCCTCCGTAGAGGCAATAGTGGAGACCTCAATAGGCCTGACTTCTGGGAGAACTGAGGTTGGGGACTGGATGTTGTGCCTTCCCCCACAGTGGTATCCACTGTGGGGGGATGATCTTTCTGTGTGTAGTTACTATGTTAGTCTGTGTCCAAGATGGCTGTCGGAAGGGAGAGTGGACGCTGGCGCACTTTAGCTGCCGCTGCTCTCTCTTCACATTGTGTTTTTGATTTTTTTGATTTCGTGTCTTTGGAGCGATTTCTATCTTTAATTTGTATATTGATGATGTCCTTATTATTTATTTTTCTCCGACTATATGTTTTTTTCTCTTCTGTTAATCTTTGTAAGGTGTCCTTGAGATTTGAAAGGCGCCCGAAAATAAAATTTATTATTATTATTATTATTATAATGAAAATCGCGGTTTTTAAATGAAACTTCCTCCTTATCCCACCCCCCCCCCCCACCCCACAATGAAAACCGCAAAAAAAAAAATGTAATTAAATTTTCAATGAAAACGTGTTTTATCTTAAAAATAACCTAAACACAATGTTAACTGTCAATGAAAACGAAATTTGACTAAAACTTAGTTTTTTAAAGAATAAAATCAATATCAATGAAAATCGCGATTTTTAAAAATGTAAATGAAATTCGGAATCCCATTGTGACGTCATTGTGACGTCGAAATCGGCTGACTGTAAAGTGTTTTTTGTAAAGTTTAAAATGTCAATAACTTGTAAAATATAACATAAATATGAACGGAACTTGGCTAATGCACACCCCAGGACAATGGTGAGTGTGGGCCAAAAATTGTAGCTATATATATATATATATAACTTACAACTATTAAAACTCTCGTTGGTTTGTAGCGAATTCTATTTCGCGAATATTCGTTTAAGGCATTTGTGGATTTACTCCTCCACCCTATGCCGTAACGGAGAGAATTTTACATATTCATGTAGAGTTTTTCCTCCTCCATGCTTTGTTTAGAAAAATAGAACATTTGGTTATTAATTTCCCCGCTTTTGAAGTAAAAAACATTTTTTTTAAATTGTTTTTTCACAAATTTTTATTGAATTTTCACAGAGATATATACAAAACAGTGAAACACCATCACCGTAAATAAAACAAAATAAGGAAAACAACAATCAAATTAAAAAAATTAATAGATAGGGGGGAAAAAAAAGTAAATTTAAAAAAAATTGGAATAAGACCGTGTGGTTCACTTAACAAATTAAAAAAAAACTTACATTGATTAGTTATCTGTAGATATTTCAATACTCACACAAACATACCATCTAGTTCTATATAACACAATCTTCCCATATCTAGCTCGGCATTTGTCTAGTTGGTGTCATGGCTCAAATAAGCATTCCATTTTCCCCAGATCTTCTCAAATGAATTCTCCTTGACTCTCAAGGAATATATCAGTTTCTCCATAGTAAAGATGTCTCACACAATTTCTAACCACTGTTCCTGTTTTGGACTTTTTTCGTTAAGCCACTGCCTGGTAATGACCTTCTTACTTTAATCAAATAGGTATCTTCTATCTTTACAATATCTTTAATACACCCCAGATACATCACAGGGCAGGTATTTGGGATTTTATAACCCAAGATATTTTTAACAACTGCGTTAACATTTTCCCAGTATGGCCTTCCTCCGTCAGTTTTGCCACCTCCAACGTGACCCCACCACTCGCCACATCTTCCCATCTCCCCCCCCCCATGTCTGCCTTGCGCAAAGACCGCTCCCTCTGCAACTCCCTTGTCAATTTTTTCCTTCCCTCGACTCCTACACCTGTCGCTTTACCTCCCCCCTCGACTCCATTTAAGGACCCAAGCAGTCGTTCCAGGTGGGACAGAGGTTCACCTGCACCTCCTCCAACCTCATCTATGGCATCCGCTGCTCTAGATGTCAGCTGATCTATATCGGTGAGACCAAGCGTAGGCTTGGCAATCGTTTCGCCAAACACCTCCGCTCCTTCCGCACTAACCAACCTGACCTCCCGGTGGCTCAGCACTTCAACACCCCCTCCCATTCCGTATCCGACCTCTCTGTCCTGGGCCTCCTCCATGACCAGAGTGAGCAACACCGGAAATTGGAGGAACAGCACCTCACATTCCGCTTGGGGAGTCTGCATCCTGGTGGCATGAACATTGATTTCCCACAATTCTGTTAACCCTTGCTGTCTCCTCCCCTTCCTACCTCAACCCTCGGGCTCCTCCTCCACCTTTTTCCATTCTTCTCCCTGCCTTCCCCCACCCCCTATCAGTCTGAAGAAGGGTTTCGGCCCGAAACGTTGCCTATCTCCTTCGCTCCATCGATGCTGCTGCACCCGCTGAGTTTCTCCAGCATTTTTGTGTACCTATGGCCTTATCTTTACACAGTTCCAGAAAATATGCGAGTGGTCTGCCTCCATACTCCCGCACAGCCTCCAACAGTGTTGTTGGACAGCAAATTGTCTGCTTTTTATTTTGGGTGTAATAGAAAAGCGAGATAGATTCTTCCAGCAAAATTCTCTCCATACTAGTGAGCTTGTGGATGAACATTGTGTTTCACACATTTGATGCCATTCTTCTTCTGTTATTTGAATCTTTAACTCTGCTTCCCATTTTGTTTTTATGTAGAGCGTTGATTCTCCCCCGCTTCCCACCAGAGCTTGGTCAAAAGCAGAGATGACCCGAGACCCCTTCTGTTTGTATGCATCCACAATCACCTTGGTCACATTATTTGAAGTTTCATCTAGTTCTGGCCTTATCTCTTTTGTAAAGTAGTCTCTTAATTGCAAGTATCTAAAAAAATCTTTGTTTTCGAGACCATACTTTGACCTTAAATCTTGGAAGCTCATAAACTCGACATTTTCTGAAACTGTATACATTGCCGTTATGCCTTTTTGTGCCCATTCTTTGATTCTTGAATCATACACTCCTGGCTTAAACTTTGAGTTATATGCGAACCACTTCAATGCGTGAACCCCTCTTTTTAATTTGTATTTTTCCACTATAACATTCCATATTTCTAACGTAAATGCTACTATTGGATCCATAGAATGTCTCAAAGCCCCTCTCATATATTTATCTCCCACCAAAATCTGGGTCTGGTAACCCTGTATCTCCCTTTCCATTTCTTTCCATCGAGATACATAATCAGGTCTACATCAATAAGCCAGAGGTCTGAGTTGAGCTGCATAAAAGTATTTCCTCAGATTTGGTGAAGCCATTCCACCCTTGCTTTTCGGCAGTTGAAGTGTTGTTAGTTTTATTCTTGGTTTTTTGCTATTCCAAATGAATCTAGAGATCATCTTATCCCAGGCTATGAATTTATCTCGGGGAACATTAATTGGGAGAGATTGGAACAAATATAGTAGTTTAGGTAGGATATTCATTTTTACTGTTTGTATTCTGGCACTGAAGTCTAGAGGAAGGGTCGACCACCTTTCAACATCCTTTTTGATGTTTTCTTCAATTTTGTTATAATTAGTTTCAAACATGCTGGAAAGTGTTTTGGTTATAGTTACACCAAGACACTGCATCGTTTTAGAATTCCATTTCAGATTATATGCATCTCTGATTTGTTGGGATGGAGAATAATTGAATGAAATAATTTGTGTTTTTGTTATATTTAGTTTATACCCTAAGTAGTATCCATATGTTTCAAATAGGTTCATTAGATTTGGGAGACATATATCTGGCCGTTCAAGAAAAATAATGACATCATCAGCGAAAAGACCAATTATATGTTCTTTCCCCCCTATTTTGACCCCCTGCAGGTCTTCTCTCTGCCTTATTGCTTGTGCTAAGGGTTCAATATACAAAACGAAGAGAGTAGGAGAAAGACAGCATCCTTGCCTTGTCTAACTGGATCCTTTTTGATAAGTTTCGATTTACCTTAATCCTAGCTGTAAGCTCCTGATAGATTGTTTTAATAATAATAATAATAATAATACATTTTATTTAATGGGCGCCTTTCAGACATCTCAAGGACACCTTACATAGTAATCGGAATAACATATAATCGGAATATAACAAGTAATAAAGACATCACAGAGACACAAATTAAAAACAGAATTCAATCCAAAAACAGAAAATCAAAAACAGAGTGTGAAGAGAGAGCAGCGGCAGCCAAAGCGCGCCAGCGTTCACTCTCTCTTCACGGCAGCCATCTTGGACACAGACCTACAGGACTACAAATTAGACAAAAAATCATCCCCCCACAATGGATACCACTGTGGGGGAAGGCACAATGTCCAGTCCCCACCCCATGTTCACCCCAAAGTCAGGCCTATTGAGGCCACTGCAATTGCCTCTACGGAGGCCCGATGTCCCTGGCCATTCTTACCGGGTGGTCTTGCCCCGGCGTCGGGAGAGTCCTTTCGGCAGCTGGGCCACCTGGAACGGCCGCTTCCTGGTTGGAGCCCGCGGCTGCCGAAGCCGACAAGGCCGCGCCGGTTTGGAGCTCCCAGGCTCCCGATGAAAAAGTCGGCGCCGCCTCTCCGCACGCCGCCTCTCCGCACCGCCGCCTCTCCGCTCCGCAGACCCGCAGCCCGGAGATGTTGCTCTCGGCGGTCCAGCGCGTCGCTCCAGCGCGGCGACCCAGTCAAGGCATCGCCCGCTCCGCTCCAGCGCTTCAACGCTGTGCCGCCGCCGAGGCCGAGGTGCTGGGCGGTCCCCGCCAGGAAACGGCGCTCCAAGCCCGCTGGTAGGCCACGAGGACGGGTCGACGGGCAGCCCGGAGAAAAGGCTGCCACACCGACCAGGTAGGGACCTAGAAATAAAGTTAACATCTACCCCCTACATTAAAAAGACCATATCGCCTACAAACAAAAAACAGGACTCACTAAAAATTATAAAAAAAACGAATTTAAAACGGACGGCTGCTGGCTAGCAGCCGTTCACCAAGATGGCTCCTCCTCCTCGATACACCAAATTGCATCTTCATTGAAACCAAATCTCCTCAGTACTTCATATAAAAAACCCCAACAACACTATCAAAGGCTTTTTCTGCATTAAACTGACCAGGACCTTATTTGTATCATTTTTTGAGCATTATCCACAATGTGGAGGGTTCTTCTAATATTGTCCTGTGTTTGATGTTGAAAAACATCAACAATTTTTAAAATCAAACTGCTGCATGAGTCACAGCGCCATCACACAGATATCCAATCACAATGGATCTCATTTACATATATGACATCACAATGGGGCAGGGGTGGGAGATTGCAACCTTCACGTGGTCCGACCAATGGAATCAACCTGGCGTGCACAATAAAATCAAATCAAATAGAGCAAGTTGTCCTACCCCCTCCCTCTCTACCCTCATCCACCCCTCTCTTTCTCTGCCCCACTCTCTTTGCCCCTCGAGATAGGGTGGGGATGGGGTAAAAAGAGCCCATGAATAATATTAATATAATATCAAAGGGGATGGTTAGTGTGTGTGTTGGGGGGGTGGGTGGTTAGTGTGTGTGTGTTGGGGGGGGGGGGTGGTTAGTGTGTGTATGACGCCGCAAGGCTTCCAAATCTCCTTCATTCTGAATGACTGAATGGTGGGGGGTGGAGGGTGACGGCAGGTGGAGAGATGGTGAGAAAAACGGGAGCACAAACCGGGACAAGTTGAATCAGTTGGGATCTTATTCAATGACAACACTTGTTCAAGGGATCAATTGGGGGGAGAGTTCATTTCACAATGTGTGGGGAGTCTGGCCAGGGGTAAAGTTGCGGGGAGGGCAGGAGCGTTGAGAAGGAGGGGATTGGGGATCATGCCAGTAACTCACTCACTCACCACTGCCGCGGTGCTCCGGGCGCAGAGCCACCGCATTGTGGCCAGGGAGGGAAGCAGCTCAGGTGGATGCGAGTGGCCTCAGGACCAAACAGCAGAACTATATGCCACCTCAGCGCCTTCTGTATGCCACGCTCACCTCTGGTAGTGCTCTCCGTCCGAATATCTCTCACCTGCTGTTCGCCGGCCTCACTCATATCAGCCACTTCCCGTAAATTCTTAAATTCCGACAGCCGAGTAACCTCAATTGGTCCTTTCAGATCCGATTCAGATTCAGATTCAATTTTAATTGTCATTGTCAGTGTACAATACAGAGACAACGAAATGCATTTAGCATCTCCCTGGAAGAGCGACATAGCAAATGATTTGAATAAATAATAATAAGTGTCCGGAGGGGGGGGGGGGTGATTGGCAGTCACCGAGGCACGTTGTTGAGTAGAGTGACAGCCGCCGGGAAGAAGCTGTTCCTGGACCTGCTGGTTCAGCAACGGAGAGACCTGTAGCGCCTCCCGGATGGTAGGAGGGTAAACAGTCCATGGTTGGGGTGAGAGCAGTCCTTGGCGATGCAGAGCGCCCACCGCAGACAACGCTTGCTTTGGACAGAGTCAATGGAGGGGAGCGAGGAACCGGTGAGGCGTTGGGCAATTTTCACCACCCTCTGCAATGCCTTCCGGTCGGAGACAGAGCAGTTGCCATACCATACTGTGATGCAGTTGGCAAGGATGCTCTCGATGGTGCAGCGGTAGAAGTTCACCAGGATCTGAGGAGACAGATGGACCTTCTTCAGTCTCCTCAGGAAGAAGAGACGCTGGTGAGCCTTCTTGATCAGAGTTGAGGTATTGTGGGTCCAAGAGAGGTCATCGGAGATGTTGACTCCCAGGAACCTGAAGCTAGAAACACGTTCCACCTCCGTCCCGTTAATGTGGATGGGGGTGTGTGTGCCGCCCCTGGACTTCCTGAAGTCTACAATGAGCTCCTTGGTCTTCTTGGAGTTAAGGGCCAGGTTGTTGTCAGCGCACCATGCTGCTAAGTGCTGGACCTCCTCCCTTTAGGCCGACATCGTTGTTGCTGATGAGGCCAATCACCGTTGTATCATCTGCATACTTGATGATGGTGCTAGTACCATGTACAGGTGTGCAGTCATAGGTGAAGAGGGAGTAGAGGAGGTGGCTCAGCACACAGCCCTGTGGAACGCCGGTGTTCAGGGTGAGGGTTGAAGAGGTGTGCTTGTCTAACCTAACAGACTGGGGTCTGTTGGTTAGAAAGTCCAGTATCTAGTTGCAGAGGGAGGGGTCGATGCCCAGGTTACCGAGTTTGGTGATCAGTTTTGATGGTATAATGGTGTTGAATGCTGAGCTGTAATCGATGAACAGCATTCTTACGTAAGTGTCTCTGTCGTCGAGGTGGGAGAGGGCGGAGTGAAGTGCCGTTGAGATGGCATCCTCCGTACTCCTGTTCTTGCGGTAGGCAAACTGATAGGGATCCAGTGTGGGGGGTAGGCAGCTTTTGAGATGTGCCAGGACCAGCCTCTCGAAGCACTTGGTGATGATGGGGGTAAGTGCAACTGGGCGGAAGTCGTTGAGGCTTGCCGCAGTGGAGTGTTTTGGCACTGGCACGATGGAGGTGGTTTTAAGGCACGTGGGGACAACTGCTTGGGCAAGTGACAGGTTGAAGATGTCAGTCCAGACGTCTGTCAGCTGCGCAGCACAGGCCCTGAGCACGCGCCCTGTCGGTATTTAAGGATTTGCGGGAAGCGTCTGACATGACTGAGGCTGGCGAGCGGCAGGAGAGGTTTTCTCTCACTTCCCCATCTCTCTCCCCCTCCCCCATCTCTCTCCCCCCCTCACTCCCCTCTCACTCCCCCTCTGTCCCCTCCCTCTCTCTGTCCCCCCCCTCCCCCTCCCTCTCCTCTCCTCTCCCCCCCCCCTTAAATGGGAGGGGTCTGGGGGTTGATTGACAGCGAGCGGGGGGGGGGGGGGGGGGGGGGAGGGGGCGGTTTCTAGTATCTTTGGTTTCCAGGGAATCTCCGCGAGTTGTTTGTCAGAGGCGGCGAGCAGGTGCAGTTTGCGAGTCGGTGCAGCTTTTGCAGCGGAGATGAGTCGGGGCGAAAGCCGCAAGAGACGGAGATCCTGCAGCCCTGTGAGAGGTAGCCCCGAGCGGGGCGTTATGCAGCAGGGATTGGACATGGAGGATATTTGCCGCCACCTGCGGGTGCACGGCTTGGGAGAGTTCGAGCAGTTATTTAGAGGCAAGTCTGGAACCAGAGAACCGTGCAAACCCTTCCCACCCGTGCCGGCTCTGCGAGGGGGTGAAAGGGAGGGAGGGAGGAAGGAAGCTGGAGGAAGGGCTGCCGACTCTCACGCTTTGAGCGTGAGAATAACGCATTTTGTGAAATTCTCGCTCTCACGCTGATCACAAATGTCTCGCGCTCTGTCGTGAGTAATTCTGTGATCAACGAACATTTCAAAACTCATATAAACTGCATGGGCTGCGGGTGTTGGAGAGCCGGGGCTGAGGGAGGGGTGGGAGCAGCGGGCGGAGACAGATGCGGGGAGCCGCGGATGGCGAGCGTTTGCGGGGCTGGCGAGTGACTCGCTGCAGCTCCGGCCATGGAGCAGCCCCAGTGCAAGAGTCCCGGGCCGTCGGAAGCGTTGCGCCGCTGCCGTGAGAGTCTCTGTGCCGAAGGGACAGAGAGGGGGAGAGAGAGAGGGAAAGGAGACAGGGAGAGAGTGGGAAGAGAGAGAGGGGGAGTGAGACAGAGGGGGAGAGAATGGGGAGAGAGAGGAGGGAGAGGGTGAAGCGAGAGAGGAGAGTGGGGAGTGAGGTGGGAGGGAGGGGGAAGAGAGAGAGGGGGGAGAAAGAGAGGGGGAGAAAGAGAGGGGGAGAAAGGAGGAGAGAGGGAAGAGAGATGGGGGAGAGAGAGGGGGAGAGAATGGGAGAGGGAGGGGGAGAGAGAGGGGGAAGAGAGAGGAATGGTAAACGAGGGAAGAGGGAGAGGGGGGAAACAGAGAAACTGGGGAAAGAGGGAGAGGGGCAAAGAGAAAGAGGAGATAGGGACAGAAGGGAAAGAGAGGAGAGAGAGAGGGGAGAGAGAGCAAGTGAGGTGGGAGGGAGAGATGTGGAGAGTGATGTGGAGAGAGAGTGGAGGGAGGGGAAGAGAGAGGGGGAGAGAGGGATGTGTGGAGAGAGTAAGAGGGGGAGAGAGAGGGGGAAATAGAGAAGGAGGGAGAAAGAGAGAGGGGGAGAGAGAGAGGGAGGGGGAGAGAGGAGAGAGAGTGGGAGAGAGTTAGGGGAAAGAGAGGGGGGAGAGAGTTAGGGGAAAGAGGAGAGGGGAGAGGGCAGGGTGGAGAGAGAGAGAGGAGAGAGGAGGCGAGAGAGGGGTGAGAGTGAGGTGGGAGGGAGAGAGGGGGAAGAGAGAGAGAGGAGAGGGGGAGAAAGAGGTGGGAGAGAGAAAGGGGAAACAGAGAGTGGGGGGAGAGAGAGGGGGGGAGAGAGGGAGAGAGAGAGGGAGAGAGGGGGGGGAGATAGGGGGATTACAGAGGCAGGGCCGCCAACTCCCATTCATTGAGCGTGAGAATCACGCATTTTGCCAAATTCTCATGCTGATCACAAATTTCTCACGCTCTGTCATGAGAAATTTTGTGATCAACGAAAATTTCAAAACTAATATCAACTACATGGGCCGCGGGAGTTGGAAGCAGAAGCAGCGGCGGGGACATGTGCGGACGGGGAGCGGGGATGGCGAGTGTTTGTTGGGCTGGCGAGTCGCTCACTGCAACTCCGGCCATGGAGCAGCCTCAGTCAAGAGGCATCGGAAGTGCTTCAGTGCAATGGGCCATTGGAGGCATCGGAAGTGTTGCGCCGCTGCTGTGAGAGTCTCTATGCCAAATTCGCCCAGGTGACCAGCATGGATCAGGCTGCGACTCAGTGCATCCTGGAGGACAACCAGTGGCTGCTGGAAGTAAGTACCAAGCACTGGGTAGAAACGGTGGAAGATAGTGGACTTCAAATGGGAGTGGTTGGAGAAAGCACCCTGCTTGCCTGCTAGATGTTCACTTACTGTAACTACAGGAAAAATGTTCCTGCTGAGAGGAAGACAGCAAAATACTGAAAATATTGGGGGTGAAAATGACTTCAGGACAGTTTGTTAGGAAAATGAAAGAAATGGTAACAGAATACTTATACAGCTGAGTGAGTATAATTTTATGGATGATAAATTATGTTCTACCAATTGATGACTTCTTTGACAAAGTAACTAGCATGTTAGATAGCAAGGAAGCCAATGGATGTAACAAATGTTGTTATAGATAATTTGGTCTGTGAAGTGCCCCATAAAAGATTACTGCATTAGATAAGCACCTGTGGACTTGAACGTAATAGGTTAAGTCCAGGGGGTCAGATATGGGGCTTTATGTGAGGGCCAGATATATTGTCAGTGCAGAGGGGCTAGGGGCAAGGCCAAGTGTGCATCCAGAGTCAAGGTCTGGAATAGCAGGTAGTGTAGCTGAGACATGTTGGCGGGTGTGGACAAGTTGCGCGGAAGGGCCTGTTTTCACACTGTATCACTCTATGACTACATTATACCTCCACCATGCACGAATGCTTCAAAATGAAGTGGTCAAATTTTATTGCCATGTACTCAAGCATAGAAACATAGAAAATAGGTGCAGGAAAAGGCCATTGGGCCCTTCGAGCCAGCACTGCCATTCAATATGATCATGGCTGTTCATCTAAAATCAGTACCTTTCCTGTATTTTCCCCATATCCCTTGATTTCGCGAGCCCCAAGAGCTAAATGTAACTCTCTCTTGAAAACATCCAGTGAATTGGCCTCCACTGCCTTCTGTGGCAGAAAATTCCACAGATTCACAACTCTCTGGGTGAAGAAAGCTTGTCATCATCTCAGTCTTAACTGGCCTACCCTTTATTCTTAAACTGACCCCCTGGTTCTGAAATCCCCCAACAACGGGACCATTTTTCGTGCAGTTACAGTAGATGAAAATCTAGCAGGCAAGCCGGATGCTTTCTCCAACCACCCCCATTTGAAGTCCACTATCTTCCACTGTTGCTACCCAGTGCTTGGTACCAACTTCCAGCAGCCACTGGTTGTCCTCCAGGATGCACCGACCTGCAGCCTGATCCATGCCGGTCACCAGGGCGAATTCGGCACAGAGACTCTAACGGCAGCGGCATATCGCTTCCGATGCCTCCAGCGGCCCGGGACTCTTGCACTGAGGCTGCTCAATGGCCAGAGCTGCAGCGAGCGACTCGCCAGCCCGGCAAACACTCGCCAGCCCTGGCACCCCGTCCGCATCTGCCCCACCGCTGCTTCTGCTTCCATCCCTCCCACAGCCCCGGCTCTCCAACACCGGCGGCCCATGCAGTTGATAAGAGTTTTGAAATTCTCGTTGATCACAGAATTTCTCACGACAGAGCGTGAGAAATTTGTGATCAGCGTGACGGTGTGAGAATTTGTCGAAATGTGTGAGTCTCACGCTCAATGCGTGAAAGTTGGCAGACCTGATGCTGTTCCCCCTAATCATCAGGGTGTTGGGAATCTTTGCTTGGGCTATGTGATATAGACATGATTCTTATTTGAATATTGCTTTCACCTCCATTTTCCTGTACATCCTCTCATTAGATGAAAAGCTTTCCAGCGATGTCTTGCCAACGTTGACAGTATGTGATTTTAAAAAGATGAAGGTAAGGTAAGCAAAACTTTTGGTTCAGGCCTTGGAGGAATGAAGTGTCAGAAGGAGTTTGAATTCAGGGCAGAGGGAGCAAAGAGGTTCCCGAAATTCTTGCTATTGAGGGAGTGCAGCGTAGGTTTATAAGGTTAATTCCCGGGATGGCAGGACTGTCATATGCTGAGAGAATGGAGCAGCTGGACTTGTACATTCTGGAGTTTAGAAGGATGAGAGGGTATCTCATTGAAACATATAAGATTGTTAAGGGCTTGGACATGTTCCCAATGTTGGGGTAGTCCAGAACCAGGGGCCACAGTTTAAGAATAAGGAGTAAGCCATTTAGATCAGAGACGAGGAAACACTTTTTCTCACAGAGAGTGGTGAGTGTGGAATTCTCTGCCTCAGAGGGCTGTGGAAGCAGGTTCTCTGGATGCTTTCAAGAGAGAGCTAGATAGGGCTCTTAAAAATAGCGGAGTCAGGGGATATGGGGAGAAGGCAGGAACAGGGTACTGATTGGGGATGATCAGCCATGATCACATTGAATGGCGGTGCTGGCTCGAAGGGCCAAATGGCCTACTCCTGCACCTATTGTGTATTGTCTATTGAAAGTGTAGGAAGGAACTGCAGATGCTGGTTTACACTGAAAATAGATACAAAATGTTGAAGTAACTCAGTGCAGGGGCAGAAATCCCAGAGGGGGGGACACGTCACACCCCAGTTATGTGAGGTGGGGGACGATCCCCACCCCCATTTTTTGTAATCCGGATTTTAAAACTTGGTGAAATCTCCACTTTCCGCGAGACGGTGGAGGTGGGACTGCTGATCGAGGAAGACGATTGGACGAGTGAGACGTCGGTCAGCAGGCAATGGGGGCGGGACATGATGATTCAGCGCGATGTTTGAAGGAGGGAGGTGTCGGTCAGAGGCGGAAGTTGAGAGGCTGGGACTGAGGATAGAGCGCGGTGATTGTAGGAGGGAGACGTCCGTGGAGCAAAGATTAGAGCGGAGCTTGAATTGCTTGCCCAGGTCATAGGGTGACAAGCGAAAAACACTTTCGGCAGCCCTGAACACAGACCTGCGCCTCATCCGCAGCCAGGATCGATCCCGGGTCTTCGGCATTGCAATCGCTGCCGAACCGCCACTGGACCATCCCCGTCCCCACCCGAATGCCCCCCCCCCCCCCCACACACCCAGGGGCGGCCAGAGATGTCGGGAGTGAGACGGGAGCGGTGCACTCAGCCATCGCAGAGAAGCAGTGCTAAACCCAGCTCAACGCTGCCAGTCCCGCCAGGTTAACCTACAGCCCTGTTTTGATAGCGATTTCCATGTCTGACTCAGTGGGACAGGCAGCATGGATATAAGTAATGTGTGACATTTCAGATAGAGGCCGTTCTTCAGACTAAGAGAGGGAGACACAGATATGGAAAGGTAAGGTGTGAAAATGAGACATCAAAGGGGACAAAGTTCAAGGAAAATGTAGAATAGATCATTGTTAGCTCGGGAAAGATGATGAAGCTAACAAAGATAAAATGTAATGTCTCGACCTGAAATGTCACCCATTCCCTCTGCTGAGATGCTGCCTGTCCCGCTGAGTAACTCTAGCTTTTTGTGTCTGTCTTCGGTTTAAACCAGCATCTGCAGTTCCTTCCTACATAAAATTTAATCAGGACAGTCAGACTGGTCGGAGAACTAGGATTGGGGTTGGATGGAGAGTGAGGGAAAGCAAGGGTTACTTGAAGTTAGATAAATCAAGCAAAATACGAATTGCAGTTCCTCCAATTTTCCTGTTCCCTAAAGTATTGAGCAGTGGGAAAACAGATGGAATTCTCGTCTGTATTCATTTTTCTATTTCTATTAAAAAAATTATTGCCAATAGTTCAGTCTGTGGTGTGCTTTGATTCCATAACCAGTTACTGGAGGGGTGCAGAGGGAGCTAAGAAACAATGGTCTTAAGAGTCGTGCAAACGGGCACATCGGGCCACCGAGTTGTGCTGCCGGCAAGCACACATTTACACCAATCATTATGAAACCTACTTTCCCATCAACTTTATAGTAGCCACCTGATCTACCAACCTGTGTGTCTTTGGGGTGTGGGAGGAAATCAAAGCAACTGGAGGAAGCCCATGTGGTCACAGATAATGTGCAACCTCCACGTAGCATCAGAGTTCGGGATTAAACCTGGAGCAGTGAGATGGTGGCTTTGCCAGCTTTATAATGGTGCTGCTGATCCAAATGGATGGTGAGGGATGTATTCTGTGGTATATCTGAGTCTTTGCATTGCCTGGGAGGTAATTGCTATTTTATTTTCAATCTAGAGCTATGGGAGACCGATTAAAACTGATCAAGTGCATTGATATGCTCTGGCAGAACCCTGTTGACGCAAAAGTAAGATGATACTCCTGACGGGGCATTAAACCATCACTGGATTTTGGTTGATTATCACGTGGGCGCAGCCTCTGGAGAATTGGCGGCGTGCAGAGCCTTCAAACCCAAGTGATAGTTGCAAGGCAGTAGAGTTGTTGCCTTGCAGCACCAGGGACCTGGGTTTGATCCTGATTACAGGTGCTGTCTGCATGGAGTTTTTATTTTCTCCGTGACTGGGTGGGTTTCCTCCGGGTGCTCCAGTTTTCTCCCACACTCCAAAGACACAGAGGTTTGCAGGTTAATTGGCTATGGTGAAAAAAACTATAAATTGTCGCTAGTGTGTAAGATAGTGCAAATACACGAGGTGATCGCTGGTCAGCATGGTCTCGATGGGCCAAAGGGGCTGCTTCCACACTATATCTAAAGTTTAAAGAAATTTAGAATTTTTTAAAAGGTGGGTGTCCATGCATGAATGAGGGATTGTTAGACTGCAATTAATCTAGTGAGGTTCGAGCTCCTGGCAAAGGCAGGGGCTCACGGCTCCCCAGAAAAGGGGGTTGGGCATATGAATTGGACGCCATCTTTATAAATGAAGGGGGTTCAATGGTGAATGTGAATGTGTTGTCATTGATAAGGGAACAGAAAATAAAAACTTTGCTTCATGGCAAGAAGAATGTAAGATTTGTGAGAATGTGGAACAAAACACGGCATGCTGAACAAACTCAGCGGATCAGGCAGCATCTAAGGAGTGAATGAGCAGGCGACATTTCTGATTGGAACCATTCATTCTGGAATGTGGAACCTTTCTCCCTCTTAGAAGCTATGATAGGAAAAAAAAAAAGAAAATGATGGGGAAAAACCCAGCGTGAAAGGCAGCGCGTGGAGAATGATAAATTACCTAGATTTATTTAATGGGAAACATAAACACAATGTGGGGGACGGGGGTAGAAGGTAAAGGTTCATAGGTTTAGGTGAGGAGGGGATTGGTTTGCTCTTGGGCCTGGTCAAACTGTAGATGTTGGGTTATATAAAGATAGACGCAAGGTGCTGGACCGGAAACATCGTCCATCAGTTTTCACCAAAGATGCTGCCCGACCAGCTGAGTTACTCCAGCACCATTTGTCTATCTTAGTGGATATTTAAATGTAGAATTCTATAAACACCATAATAACCAACAAAAAAAAACAATAATAGTGCGAAGATAAAAACAATGCCCCCAAGTCTGTTATTCGGGGCTTATTCGGAGGTTGTAGTGTTTAATAGCCTGATGGTTGCAGGGAAGAAGGTGCTTCTGAACCTGGACGTTACAGTTTTCAGGCTCCTGTAACTGTACTCCGATGGCAGGAGTGAAACGGATGTGGCCAGGGTGGTGTGGGCCTCTGATGATGCTGGCTATCTTTCTGAGGCAATGACTCCTACAGATCACGTAAAAAGATTAACAGAGCATTGACTTCCCTGCAGGTGTTCAACGACCCGATTCACGGCCACATTGAGATGCCCCCACTGCTCGTCAGCATCATTGACACCCCGCAGTTCCAGAGGCTTCGCTTCATTAAGCAGCTCGGAGGGGCCTACTTCGTCTACCCTGGGGCTTCCCACAACCGCTTTGAGCACTCCATCGGGTATGGACCAGGCGAGCAATTCTGGAATGTGTGGGAAGGAACTGCAGATGCTGGTTTATACGGAAGATAGACACAAAAGCTGGGTCAGGCAGCATCTCTGATAAAGATAAAGATTAGGAGGCATTTTGGATCGGAACCCTTCATCAGACTGAAAGTAGTAGTGGGGGAGAGATGGGGGGGGGGGGTGGGTGGGGGGGGGGGGAGGGGGGGGGGGTGGAGGGGGGGGGGGGGGGAGGGGGGGGGGGTTGGGTGAAGGGGGGGGGGGGTGGGGGGGGAAGGGAAATGCAGGAGTCACTTGAAATGAGAGAAATCAACGTTTGTACCACTGGGTTGTAAGTTGCTCAAGCGAAACATGAGGCGTGGATTTGAGATGTCCGTTGACCTGGTTCCAGCAGGTGAGTACTCCTTGCAAAGAGAGGTCCATCTCCCCAGAGTTGATGAGGTAACTCCATCCCACATGATTGTTCGGTGGATGTTCTGAGCTGTGGGAGCTTCGTAACCAAGTCCGAGCTCGGTGCCCTTTTGTTGCTGTCATGTGACTTGCCAGGGTGCACTAAAGGCTTCAATCTCTCATCTGGGAAATAATGTAGAAACAAAGAACTGCAGATGCTGGTTAATACACAAAGGGCACGAAATGCTGGAGTAACTTAGCGGGACTGGCAGCATCTCTGAAGTTGAGGAGTCTGACAAAGGATCTCAAACCAAAACGTGGCCTATCCATGTTCTCCATAGTTGCTGCTTGATCTGCTGAGTTGCTTCAGCACTTTGTGTCCTTCTGTAAAATACCTTCACTAGTCTTTGAGCAAATGCAGTCACCTCCTCCTCTGTGCCCCTTGGTTTAGTTTTAGCTTAGAAAAATAGCGTGGAAACAGGCCCTTCGGTCCACCGATTCCACACTGCCCAATGATCACCCGTACACTAGTTCTATGTTATCCTAGTTTCACACACTAGATGCAATTTACAGAAGCCAATTATCCTACAAACCCGCATGTCTTTGGAAGTGGGAGGAAACCGGGGCACTCGGAGAAAACCTGCGCGGTCGTAGAAAGACCTATAAACTCCGTACAGACAGCACCAGCAGTGTGGAAGAAATTAATTTAGAGGGAAATTAATGTTCAATGAAAAGCGGAGACTTGGCAGATTTGCTTCGAGATTTTATTGCATATATCATGGAGAGATGGCTGCAGTAAACTGCTCACCAGTTCTCTGACTTCACAACAGAATTAGCCGATAGTTATACTGTGCAGTAAACAACTTTTGTTAGATACTACTCTACGAAAATATTCTATCAACTACATAGGTACCAAGTATTTCATTAGTCATAACGTACTTTCTGTTTATGTTAATCTTATTCAACAACAGATGGTTAATACAAGTCAAACACAAAACAAGGGCATCTTGACATTATTCTCACTTTTTATGAGGCCCGCACAAGCATCCCTTCTCCGAGCCAATCATGAGCCTCCCATTTACAGTAACATTTCTATACTACTAGCTGTACTGGGCATGGGTTATCTACTGTAACTTCTCACAAATGAAAAACAAGCTTCATTATCTCCTCTACTATTTCATGTTTACATTTACCATCCACCATTCAATACATTCCTAGACAATTTCAAGCAACACTTGGAACAAACAGCAAACTACTTCCTCTTGCGTATGGCGTGCACAGCCTAAAGTTGTAGGACAACTTGTTCTATTTGATTGTGCACGCCAGGTTAATTGCATTCGTCGAAACCGGGCGGACCACGTGAAGGTTGCAATCTCCCACCCCACAAACAGCCATCAGGGTGTAACTATTTAATTATTCTGACTCATGTCTGGTGTGTCAACAAAATAATAGAGGGAAGACGCCTGCAAAATTTGAATA
Source organism: Amblyraja radiata (assembly GCF_010909765.2). Taxonomy (NCBI): domain Eukaryota; kingdom Metazoa; phylum Chordata; class Chondrichthyes; order Rajiformes; family Rajidae; genus Amblyraja; species Amblyraja radiata. Next base: position 23,482,529 of record NC_045978.1, on the reverse strand, counting down.
CATGAATTTCCTTTTGAGAATTTGCAAATTGATTTTGTACATATGCCTGCAGCAAAAGGTTTTAAATACATTCTGGTCATAGTTAATATGTTGTCCAGATTGGTGGAAGCACACCCCACAAGGAAGGTGATGCAAGAACGGTAGTCAATATTTTATTGAAAGAAATAATACCTAGATTTGGGATACCCATGGGAATAAACAGTGACAGAGGAACTCATTTCACCAGTAAATTAGTTCAGAATTTGTCGAAGGTTCTTGGGTTCCAATGGAAATTACAGTCAAGAGTTAATAGTCTAACCTCACTCTGCCGATTCCCACAAACTTCTGCGAGATGCGAGAGATGCCAATAGTCACATCCAAAACACCCTTTCGTTACCTTGTTCAATTCCAATGAAAATTGAGTAAGGAAGGATATTAATTTTTCTTCCAGTTCCCTCGTTGATCTTTATGATCAACACTTATGGTAAGAAAGCATATTAATATTTTCTCTCATTAATCAATTGCAAAAATGGAGACATATATGTGCCCAATTATAATTTTGGTTGGAATCCATCCTTGAGCTAGCAAAGGGATACTTCCTTGTGCATGCGAAGGGATACGGGCACAAACGCAACATTCTAATCAGATAAGGAAGCTTGTTTTTCTTACAGCAGCGAATTCACTGTATTCTGTGTGAAAGTTGTTAGTTGAATTTCATGTTTCAATTTCTACCTTCAACCTGTTTATTGTAACTGTCTAGATGCCTCACTTCACCCTCATATCACCTCTGATCCCACAATGTTAGTATATTCATGTATTTAATACTACAAATATAGTTAATAAGGAATGTCTACATTTTAATACTCTTTTTATCATTACAAAATTCTACAGTTCTTGTGTTTCCTTCTCTTCGAGGGTTCCGTCTGAGTGATGCAGTTTACATCTGGTGGCAGGTATCCAATCGGGTTTTTCTTCTACTTTTACTGCTGTCCGTGTTGTTAGCAGCACCAAATATGCTCCTTTCCACCTAGAAGAGAAAGAATCTTTGTTCATTGCTCGCACATAAACCTAATCTCCTGGTTTAAACGGGTGCATATTTCCTTCTGCCGGAAGGACCTGTGCCTGCTTAACTTACTCATAGATTTTACCAACTGTTTCACACATGGCTTGAGCTAATCTTAAGGATTTTTCATCATTCCATTTCAGGACTACCTTCTCAGGAATCATCGGGGGTCAGGTTCCCAGGGCTCTCACTTAACTTTTTTCCCCTGTTGCCAGCCGGGCAACCTAAGCAGCTTTTTGGGTTGCCAAATGACAGTTTAGGTGGTCATTTAAGACGGTTTGCATGACGCGTGCGATAATGTGCTCGGACGAAGTGTGTAGTTACCAGTCGGAATTATGCTCGATGAAGCATTCACATATTATTTCTGCTTCAAATAAAGTCACAAACTAAACATATTCACCAATCAAGACATGATATATACCACAATGACATGCAGCAAAATTATAATACAGTATCTCAACTCTTTTTACACATTGCAATGGATGCAATTTCTATTAGTTCTTTCCACTTCCAAACAAAAATGTGGTTGGATTATTCAGCATATGATCAACCTGTGTCAATAAATCCTGGACCGTGGTAACATATATGCTTAACCATGCATACTACAGATTGATTCAAACATGTTTTCTGCGAAGGATCGAAAATTACCATGACATGACCATAGCATGGGTCGTTATTGCTATTGTTACAGAAACACTCTCGCTTCCCACATAATTTATCCATAACAAAATATACAGGTTGCAAGTAAATTTCTAAAGGCATTTTATGATAATAGCTGTTAAAACCGACTATACTAATCTGACAGGTTAAACATTACACTAACTGACAAGAGATGGCCAAAGCACCTAACTGTAGCAAATGTTCCTTGTTAGATGCGGAATGTGTGATAACAAGGGATACTAGGATTGGGGGGGGGGGAATGCAGGAGTTACTTGAAATGAGAAAAATCAACGTTTGTACCACTGGGTTGTAAGTTGCTCAAGCGAAACATGAGGCGTGGATTTGAGATGTCCGTTGACCTGGTTCCAGCAGGTGAATACTCCTCCAAAGAGAGGTCCATCTCCCCAGAGTTGATGAGGTAACTCCATCCCACATGATTGTTCGGTGGATGTTCTGAGCTGTGGGAGCTTCGTAACCAAGTCCGAGCTCGGTGCCCTTTTGTTGCTGTCATGTGACTTGCCAGGGTGCACTAAAGGCTTCAATCTCTCATCTGGGAAATAATGTAGAAACAAAGAACTGCAGATGCTGGTTAATACACAAAGGGCACGAAATGCTGGAGTAACTTAGCGGGACTGGCAGCATCTCTGAAGTTGAGGAGTCTGACAAAGGATCTCAAACCAAAACGTGGCCTCTCCATGTTCTCCATAGTTGCTGCTTGATCTGCTGAGTTACTTCAGCACTTTGTGTCCTTCTGTAAAATACCTTCACTAGTCTTTGAGCAAATGCAGTCACCTCCTCCTCTGTGCCCCTTGGTTTAGTTTTAGCTTAGAAAAATAGCGTGGAAACAGGCCCTTCGGTCCACCGATTCCACACTGCCCAATGATCACCCGTACACTAGTTCTATGTTATCCTAGTTTCACACACTAGATGCAATTTACAGAAGCCAATTATCCTACAAACCCGCATGTCTTTGGAAGTGGGAGGAAACCGGGGCACTCGGAGAAAACCTGCGCGGTCGTAGAAAGACCTATAAACTCCGTACAGACAGCACCAGCAGTGTGGAAGAAATTAATTTAGAGGGAAATTAATGTTCAATGAAAAGCGGAGACTTGGCAGATTTGCTTCGAGATTTTATTGCATATATCATGGAGAGATGGCTGCAGTAAACTGCTCACCAGTTCTCTGACTTCACAACAGAATTAGCCGATAGTTATACTGTGCAGTAAACAACTTTTGTTAGATACTACTCTACGAAAATATTCTATCAACTACATAGGTACCAAGTATTTCATTAGTCATAACGTACTTTCTGTTTATGTTAATCTTATTCAACAACAGATGGTTAATACAAGTCAAACACAAAACAAGGGCATCTTGACATTATTCTCACTTTTTATGAGGCCCGCACAAGCATCCCTTCTCCGAGCCAATCATGAGCCTCCCATTTACAGTAACATTTCTATACTACTAGCTGTACTGGGCATGGGTTATCTACTGTAACTTCTCACAAATGAAAAACAAGCTTCATTATCTCCTCTACTATTTCATGTTTACATTTACCATCCACCATTCAATACATTCCTAGACAATTTCAAGCAACACTTGGAACAAACAGCAAACTACTTCCTCTTGCGTATGGCGTGCACAGCCTAAAGTTGTAGGACAACTTGTTCTATTTGATTGTGCACGCCAGGTTAATTGCATTCGTCGAAACCGGGCGGACCACGTGAAGGTTGCAATCTCCCACCCCACAAACAGCCATCAGGGTGTAACTATTTAATTATTCTGACTCATGTCTGGTGTGTCAACAAAATAATAGAGGGAAGACGCCTGCAAAATTTGAATACATGAATTTCCTTTTGAGAATTTGCAAATTGATTTTGTACATATGCCTGCAGCAAAAGGTTTTAAATACATTCTGGTCATAGTTAATATGTTGTCCAGATTGGTGGAAGCACACCCCACAAGGAAGGTGATGCAAGAACGGTAGTCAATATTTTATTGAAAGAAATAATACCTAGATTTGGGATACCCATGGGAATAAACAGTGACAGAGGAACTCATTTCACCAGTAAATTAGTTCAGAATTTGTCGAAGGTTCTTGGGTTCCAATGGAAATTACAGTCAAGAGTTAATAGTCTAACCTCACTCTGCCGATTCCCACAAACTTCTGCGAGATGCGAGAGATGCCAATAGTCACATCCAAAACACCCTTTCGTTACCTTGTTCAATTCCAATGAAAATTGAGTAAGGAAGGATATTAATTTTTCTTCCAGTTCCCTCGTTGATCTTTATGATCAACACTTATGGTAAGAAAGCATATTAATATTTTCTCTCATTAATCAATTGCAAAAATGGAGACATATATGTGCCCAATTATAATTTTGGTTGGAATCCATCCTTGAGCTAGCAAAGGGATACTTCCTTGTGCATGCGAAGGGATACGGGCACAAACGCAACATTCTAATCAGATAAGGAAGCTTGTTTTTCTTACAGCAGCGAATTCACTGTATTCTGTGTGAAAGTTGTTAGTTGAATTTCATGTTTCAATTTCTACCTTCAACCTGTTTATTGTAACTGTCTAGATGCCTCACTTCACCCTCATATCACCTCTGATCCCACAATGTTAGTATATTCATGTATTTAATACTACAAATATAGTTAATAAGGAATGTCTACATTTTAATACTCTTTTTATCATTACAAAATTCTACAGTTCTTGTGTTTCCTTCTCTTCGAGGGTTCCGTCTGAGTGATGCAGTTTACATCTGGTGGCAGGTATCCAATCGGGTTTTTCTTCTACTTTTACTGCTGTCCGTGTTGTTAGCAGCACCAAATATGCTCCTTTCCACCTGGAAGAGAAACATAGAAACATAGAAATTAGGTGCAGGAGTAGGCCATTCGGCCCTTCGAGCCTGCACCGCCATTCAATATGATCATGGCTGATCATCCAACTCAGTATCCCGTACCTGCCTTCTCTCCATACCCTCTGATCCCCTTAGCCACAAGGGCCACATCTAACTCCCTCTTAAATATAGCCAATGAACTGGCCTCGACTACCCTCTGTGGCAGGGAGTTCCAGAGATTCACCACTCTCTGTGTGAAAAAAGTTCTTCTCATCTCGGTTTTAAAGGATTTCCCCCTTATCCTTAAGCTGTGACCCCTTGTCCTGGACTTCCCCAACATCGGGAGCAATCTTCCTGCATCTAGCCTGTCCAACCTCTTAAGAATTTTGTACGTTTCTATAAGATCCCCTCTCAATCTCCTAAATTCTAGAGAGTATAAACCAAGTCTATCCAGTCTTTCTTCAAAAGACAGTCCTGACATCCCAGGAATCAGTCTGGTGAACCTTCTCTGCACTCCCTCTATGGCAATAATGTCCTTCCTCAGATTTGGAGACCAAAACTGTACGCAATACTCCAGGTGTGGTCTCACCAAGACCCTGTACAACTGCAGTAGAACCTCCCTGCTCCTATACTCAAATCCTTTTGCTATGAAAGCTAACATACCATTCGCTTTCTTTACTGCCTGCTGCACCTGCATGCCCACTTTCAATGACTGGTGTACCATGACACCCAGGTCTCGCTGCATCTCCCCTTTTCCTAGTCGGCCACCATTTAGATAATAGTCTGCTTTCCTGTTTTTGCCACCAAAATGGATAACCTCACATTTATCCACATTATACTGCATCTGCCAAACATTTGCCCACTCACCCAGCCTATCCAAGTCACCTTGCAGTCTCCTAGCATCCTCCTCACAGCTAACACTGCCCCCCAGCTTCGTGTCATCCGCAAACTTGGAGATATTGCCTTCAATTCCCTCATCCAGATTATTAATATATATTGTAAATAGCTGGGGTCCCAGCACTGAGCCTTGCGGTACCCCACTAGTCACTGCCTGCCATTGTGAAAAGGACCCGTTTACTCCTACTCTTTGCTTCCTGTTTGCCAGCCAGTTCTCTATCCACATCAATACTGAACCCCCAATGCCGTGTGCTTTAAGTTTGTAAACTAATCTCTTAGAATCTTTGTTCATTGCTCGCACATAAACCTAATCTCCTGGTTTAAACGGGTGCATATTTCCTTCTGCCGGAAGGACCTGTGCCTGCTTAACTTACTCATAGATTTTACCAACTGTTTCACACATGGCTTGAGCTAATCTTAAGGATTTTTCATCATTCCATTTCAGGACTACCTTCTCAGGAATCATCGGGGGTCAGGTTCCCTGTTGCCAGCCGGGCAACCTAAGCAGCTTTTTGGGTTGCCAAATGACAGTTTAGGTGGTCATTTAAGACGGTTTGCATGACGCGTGCGATAATGTGCTCGCACGAAGTGTGTAGTTACCAGTCGGAATTATGCTCGATGAAGCATTCACATATTATTTCTGCTTCAAATAAAGTCACAAACTAAACATATTCACCAATCAAGACATGATATATACCACAATGACATGCAGCAAAATTATAATACAGTATCTCAACTCTTTTTACACATTGCAATGGATGCAATTTCTATTAGTTCTTTCCACTTCCAAACAAAAATGTGGTTGGATTATTCAGCATATGATCAACCTGTGTCAATAAATCCTGGACCGTGGTAACATATATGCTTAACCATGCATACTACAGATTGATTCAAACATGTTTTCTGCGAAGGATCGAAAATTACCATGACATGACCATAGCATGGGTCGTTATTGCTATTGTTACAGAAACACTCTCGCTTCCCACATAATTTATCCATAACAAAATATACAGGTTGCAAGTAAATTTCTAAAGGCATTTTATGATAATAGCTGTTAAAACCGACTATACTAATCTGACAGGTTAAACATTACACTAACTGACAAGAGATGGCCAAAGCACCTAACTGTAGCAAATGTTCCTTGTTAGATGCGGAATGTGTGATAACAAGGGATACTAGGATTGGGGGGGGGGGGGGGGGGGGGGGGGGATTGCAGGAGTTACTTGAAATGAGAGAAATCAACGTTTGTACCACTGGGTTGTAAGTTGCTCAAGCGAAACATGAGGCGTGGATTTGAGATGTCCGTTGACCTGGTTCCAGCAGGTGAGTACTCCTCCAAAGAGAGGTCCATCTCCCCAGAGTTGATGAGGTAACTCCATCCCACATGATTGTTCGGTGGATGTTCTGAGCTGTGGGAGCTTCGTAACCAAGTCCGAGCTCGGTGCCCTTTTGTTGCTGTCATGTGACTGGCCAGGATGCACTAAAGGCTTCAATCTCTCAACTGGGAAATAATGTAGAAACAAAGAACTGCAGATGCTGGTTAATACACAAAGGGCACGAAATGCTGGAGTAACTTAGCGGGACTGGCAGCATCTCTGAAGTTGAGTCTGACAAAGGATCTCAAACCAAAACGTGGCCTATCCATGTTCTCCATAGTTGCTGCTTGATCTGCTGAGTTACTTCAGCACTTTGTGTCCTTCTGTAAAATACCTTCACTAGTCTTTGAGCAAATGCAGTCACCTCCTCCTCTGTGCCCCTTGGTTTAGTTTTAGCTTAGAAAAATAGCGTGGAAACAGGCCCTTCGGTCCACCGATTCCACACTGCCCAATGATCACCCGTACACTAGTTCTATGTTATCCTAGTTTCACACACTAGATGCAATTTACAGAAGCCAATTATCCTACAAACCCGCATGTCTTTGGAAGTGGGAGGAAACCGGGGCACTCGGAGAAGACCTGCGCGGTCATAGGGAGACCTATAAACTCCGTACAGACAGCACCAGCAGTGTGGAAGAAATTAATTTAGAGGGAAATTAATGTTCAATGAAAAGCGGAGACTTGGCAGATTTGCTTCGAGATTTTATTGCATATATCATGGAGAGATGGCTGCAGTAAACTGCTCACCAGTTCTCTGACTTCACAACAGAATTAGCCGATAGTTATACTGTGCAGTAAACAACTTTTGTTAGATACTACTCTACGAAAATATTCTATCAACTACATAGGTACCAAGTATTTCATTAGTCATAACGTACTTTCTGTTTATGTTAATCGTATTCAACAACAGATGGTTAATACAAGTCAAATACAAAACAAGGGCATCTTGACATTATTCTCACTTTTTATGAGGCCCGCACAAGCATCCCTTCTCCGAGCCAATCATGAGCCTCCCATTTACAGTAACATTTCTATACTACTAGCTGTACTGGGCATGGGTTATCTACTGTAACTTCTCACAAATGAAAAACAAGCTTCATTATCTCCTCTACTATTTCATGTTTACATTTACCATCCACCATTCAATACATTCCTAGACAATTTCAAGCAACACTTGGAACAAACAGCAAACTACTTCCTCTTGCGTATGGCGTGCACAGCCTAAAGTTGTAGAACAACTTGTTCTATTTGATTGTGCACGCCAGGTTAATTGCATTCGTCGAAACCGGGCGGACCACGTGAAGGTTGCAATCTCCCACCCCACAAACAGCCATCAGGGTGTAACTATTTAATTATTCTGACTCATGTCTGGTGTGTCAACAAAATAATAGAGGGAAGACGCCTGCAAAATTTGAATACATGAAAATCCTTTTGAGAATTTGCAAATTGATTTTGTACATATGCCTGCAGCAAAAGGTTTTAAATACATTCTGGTCATAGTTAATATGTTGTCCAGATTGGTGGAAGCACACCCCACAAGGAAGGTGATGCAAGAACGGTAGTCAATATTTTATTGAAAGAAATAATACCTAGATTTGGGATACCCATGGGAATAAACAGTGACAGAGGAACTCATTTCACCAGTAAATTAGTTCAGAATTTGTCGAAGGTTCTTGGGTTCCAGTGGAAATTACAGTCAAGAGTTAATAGTCTAACCTCACTCTGCCGATTCCCACAAACTTCTGCGAGATGCGAGAGATGCCAATAGTCACATCCAAAACACCCTTTCGTTACCTTGTTCAATTCCAATGAAAATTGAGTAAGGAAGGATATTAATTTTTCTTCCAGTTCCCTCGTTGATCTTTATGATCAACACTTATAGTAAGAAAGCATATTAATATTTTCTCTCATTAATCAATTGCAAAAATGGAGACATATATGTGCCCAATTATAATTTTGGTTGGAATCCATCCTTGAGCTAGCAAAGGGATACTTCCTTGTGCATGCGAAGGGATACGGGCACAAACGCAACATTCTAATCAGATAAGGAAGCTTGTTTTTCTTACAGCAGCGAATTCACTGTATTCTGTGTGAAAGTTGTTAGTTGAATTTCATGTTTCAATTTCTACCTTCAACCTGTTTATTGTAACTGTCTAGATGCCTCACTTCACCCTCATATCACCTCTGATCCCACAATGTTAGTATATTCATATATTTAATACTACAAATATAGTTAATAAGGAATGTCTACATTTTAATACTCTTTTTATCATTACAAAATTCTACAGTTCTTGTGTTTCCTTCTCTTCGAGGATTCCGTCTGAGTGATGCAGTTTACATCTGGTGGCAGGTATCCAATCGGGTTTTTCTTCTACTTTTACTGCTGTCCGTGTTGTTAGCAGCACCAAATATGCTCCTTTCCACCTAGAAGAGAAAGAATCTTTGTTCATTGCTCGCACATAAACCTAATCTCCTGGTTTAAACGGGTGCATATTTCCTTCTGCCGGAAGGACCTGTGCCTGCTTAACTTACTCATAGATTTTACCAACTGTTTCACACATGGCTTGAGCTAATCTTAAGGATTTTTCATCATTCCATTTCAGGACTACCTTCTCAGGAATCATCGGGGGTCAGGTTCCCAGGGCTCTCACTTAACTTTTTTTCCCTGTTGCCAGCCGGGCAACCTAAGCAGCTTTTTGGGTTGCCAAATGACAGTTTAGGTAGTCATTTAAGACGGTTTGCATGACGCGTGCGATAATGTGCTCGGACGAAGTGTGTAGTTACCAGTCGGAATTATGCTCGATGAAGCATTCACATATTATTTCTGCTTCAAATAAAGTCACAAACTAAACATATTCACCAATCAAGACATGATATATACCACAATGACATGCAGCAAAATTATAATACAGTATCTCAACTCTTTTTACACATTGCAATGGATGCAATTTCTATTAGTTCTTTCCACTTCCAAACAAAAATGTGGTTGGATTATTCAGCATATGATCAACCTGTGTCAATAAATCTTGGACCGTGGTAACATATATGCTTAACCATGCATACTACAGATTGATTCAAACATGTTTTCTGCGAAGGATCGAAAATTACCATGACATGACCATAGCATGGGTCGTTATTGCTATTGTTACAGAAACACTCTCGCTTCCCACATAATTTATCCATAACAAAATATACAGGTTGCAAGTAAATTTCTAAAGGCATTTTATGATAATAGCTGTTAAAACCGACTATACTAATCTGACAGGTTAAACATTACACTAACTGACAAGAGATGGCCAAAGCACCTAACTGTAGCAAATGTTCCTTGTTAGATGCGGAATGTGTGATAACAAGGGATACTAGGATTGGGGGGGGGGGGGGGGGGGGATGCAGGAGTTACTTGAAATGAGAAAAATCAACGTTTGTACCACTGGGTTGTAAGTTGCTCAAGCGAAACATGAGGCGTGGATTTGAGATGTCCGTTGACCTGGTTCCAGCAGGTGAATACTCCTCCAAAGAGAGGTCCATCTCCCCAGAGTTGATGAGGTAACTCCATCCCACATGATTGTTCGGTGGATGTTCTGAGCTGTGGGAGCTTCGTAACCAAGTCCGAGCTCGGTGCCCTTTTGTTGCTGTCATGTGACTGGCCAGGATGCACTAAAGGCTTCAATCTCTCAACTGGGAAATAATGTAGAAACAAAGAACTGCAGATGCTGGTTAATACACAAAGGGCACGAAATGCTGGAGTAACTTAGCGGGACTGGCAGCATCTCTGAAGTTGAGTCTGACAAAGGATCTCAAACCAAAACGTGGCCTATCCATGTTCTCCATAGTTGCTGCTTGATCTGCTGAGTTACTTCAGCACTTTGTGTCCTTCTGTAAAATACCTTCACTAGTCTTTGAGCAAATGCAGTCACCTCCTCCTCTGTGCCCCTTGGTTTAGTTTTAGCTTAGAAAAATAGCGTGGAAACAGGCCCTTCGGTCCACCGATTCCACACTGCCCAATGATCACCCGTACACTAGTTCTATGTTATCCTAGTTTCACACACTAGATGCAATTTACAGAAGCCAATTATCCTACAAACCCGCATGTCTTTGGAAGTGGGAGGAAACCGGGGCACTCGGAGAAGACCTGCGCGGTCATAGGGAGACCTATAAACTCCGTACAGACAGCACCAGCAGTGTGGAAGAAATTAATTTAGAGGGAAATTAATGTTCAATGAAAAGCGGAGACTTGGCAGATTTGCTTCGAGATTTTATTGCATATATCATGGAGAGATGGCTGCAGTAAACTGCTCACCAGTTCTCTGACTTCACAACAGAATTAGCCGATAGTTATACTGTGCAGTAAACAACTTTTGTTAGATACTACTCTACGAAAATATTCTATCAACTACATAGGTACCAAGTATTTCATTAGTCATAACGTACTTTCTGTTTATGTTAATCGTATTCAACAACAGATGGTTAATACAAGTCAAATACAAAACAAGGGCATCTTGACATTATTCTCACTTTTTATGAGGCCCGCACAAGCATCCCTTCTCCGAGCCAATCATGAGCCTCCCATTTACAGTAACATTTCTATACTACTAGCTGTACTGGGCATGGGTTATCTACTGTAACTTCTCACAAATGAAAAACAAGCTTCATTATCTCCTCTACTATTTCATGTTTACATTTACCATCCACCATTCAATACATTCCTAGACAATTTCAAGCAACACTTGGAACAAACAGCAAACTACTTCCTCTTGCGTATGGCGTGCACAGCCTAAAGTTGTAGAACAACTTGTTCTATTTGATTGTGCACGCCAGGTTAATTGCATTCGTCGAAACCGGGCGGACCACGTGAAGGTTGCAATCTCCCACCCCACAAACAGCCATCAGGGTGTAACTATTTAATTATTCTGACTCATGTCTGGTGTGTCAACAAAATAATAGAGGGAAGACGCCTGCAAAATTTGAATACATGAAAATCCTTTTGAGAATTTGCAAATTGATTTTGTACATATGCCTGCAGCAAAAGGTTTTAAATACATTCTGGTCATAGTTAATATGTTGTCCAGATTGGTGGAAGCACACCCCACAAGGAAGGTGATGCAAGAACGGTAGTCAATATTTTATTGAAAGAAATAATACCTAGATTTGGGATACCCATGGGAATAAACAGTGACAGAGGAACTCATTTCACCAGTAAATTAGTTCAGAATTTGTCGAAGGTTCTTGGGTTCCAGTGGAAATTACAGTCAAGAGTTAATAGTCTAACCTCACTCTGCCGATTCCCACAAACTTCTGCGAGATGCGAGAGATGCCAATAGTCACATCCAAAACACCCTTTCGTTACCTTGTTCAATTCCAATGAAAATTGAGTAAGGAAGGATATTAATTTTTCTTCCAGTTCCCTCGTTGATCTTTATGATCAACACTTATAGTAAGAAAGCATATTAATATTTTCTCTCATTAATCAATTGCAAAAATGGAGACATATATGTGCCCAATTATAATTTTGGTTGGAATCCATCCTTGAGCTAGCAAAGGGATACTTCCTTGTGCATGCGAAGGGATACGGGCACAAACGCAACATTCTAATCAGATAAGGAAGCTTGTTTTTCTTACAGCAGCGAATTCACTGTATTCTGTGTGAAAGTTGTTAGTTGAATTTCATGTTTCAATTTCTACCTTCAACCTGTTTATTGTAACTGTCTAGATGCCTCACTTCACCCTCATATCACCTCTGATCCCACAATGTTAGTATATTCATGTATTTAATACTACAAATATAGTTAATAAGGAATGTCTACATTTTAATACTCTTTTTATCATTACAAAATTCTACAGTTCTTGTGTTTCCTTCTCTTCGAGGGTTCCGTCTGAGTGATGCAGTTTACATCTGGTGGCAGGTATCCAATCGGGTTTTTCTTCTACTTTTACTGCTGTCCGTGTTGTTAGCAGCACCAAATATGCTCCTTTCCACCTAGAAGAGAAAGAATCTTTGTTCATTGCTCGCACATAAACCTAATCTCCTGGTTTAAACGGGTGCATATTTCCTTCTGCCGGAAGGACCTGTGCCTGCTTAACTTACTCATAGATTTTACCAACTGTTTCACACATGGCTTGAGCTAATCTTAAGGATTTTTCATCATTCCATTTCAGGACTACCTTCTCAGGAATCATCGGGGGTCAGGTTCCCAGGGCTCTCACTTAACTTTTTTTCCCTGTTGCCAGCCGGGCAACCTAAGCAGCTTTTTGGGTTGCCAAATGACAGTTTAGGTGGTCATTTAAGACGGTTTGCATGACACGTGCGATAATGTGCTCGGACGAAGTGTGTAGTTACCAGTCGGAATTATGCTCGATGAAGCATTCACATATTATTTCTGCTTCAAATAAAGTCCCAAACTAAACATATTCACCAATCAAGACATGATATAAAGGGTTTGGGTTTTTAACGGCTCTTTGTTTGCAAATTGTTGCATATTTAGGATCCAGTGCTGGCTGAATAGCCGCCCTCCGCATGCTATTCAGCTCATATTGTACATTACAGAACAGGGCTAGTGCGTCTTGGTGGCCTTTAGTTTGCTCTGTTTTGTCCAGGGTGCGGATGTAAGCTGTGATCCCTGCCGTAAGCCCCTTTAAGGCTTTCTGGATTTTGAGATCATGGTTCCTGATGTCCTTCCCCATATGCTTCCAAATGCATTGGTTGACACTGGGGATTTGTAATGCATCAGTTACCAGGTGGCAGATGTCTGGCCAGTGTCTCTGTGAATATTTGTTGTTGGAGTTGATGGCCAGACATGTAGTTAATACTGGCTGCCATCCTGGAATCCAAGTCTGCCCCTGTTTGACTTGGTTTGAAGTAATCAGCCACCATGTCCAGCAGTGTATGTTTTTCTGCAGATTCAGGATCATGGGAAGCTGTGTGATCAGGGTCTGGCCCATCAGGGTCCTGCCCACTCTCCTCCGAAGAGGTCGAGATTTCAGGGGGTCCCTCACGGGGTACCCATATGGGGCTTGTCTGCCCACTGTGGCTAGTCTCCACATTCATGGGACTGCCACTGTGAAGGAGCTCCTCCAGCAGCTCCTTTAGACGGTCTGTACGTTGAGCTGCACTTGCTATTTTTGGCTGCTCCCATTCCTGTAGCCTTTCAGCAGTGTGCTGCTCTTCTCTGTATCCCCGCTGTTCCCGTCCCCGGTACTCACGGGTGCTGGTTTGCGGGCTTTCCTCGTCCCGCCGCTGGCCACACCGGTCCTGACTGTCGGTCCACGTCTGTTCCCGGTCAGCTGTTTCTCCTGGCTGCTCCGTATGCAGCCACTCATAGCGGGTTTGTTCCGTCTGCCGCACCCGTTCAGCCCTGGTTCGATATTGATACGGGCTGGTCGCCCGCTGCTGCTCCAAGTCGGGCTCTGCTAGATGGTGCGTTTTTGTTTGAACTTTGCCTCCCGGCCGGAATGATTTCTGGCACAGCTGATTCCTCTACCGAGGCATCTAGAGCCGACGGCTGCTGTCTCTGCCGTTCATCCACGTTTACAACGCGTTTCTCGGGCAGCTTTTTTGCAGACCGCTTCCTTTTCACTCTGTCCATTTTTCTGTGAATAAAAATGCAGAGTCCTTACCTGCCTTTTGCTGGTCCTTTTTTCCTTCTCCCGTTACTGGGGGACGTCCTCCACCCTTCTGTTGACTCGTGCAATGCGCTGTAGCGATATGACACGCATGCGTTGGAAGCGGGTTCTTCATGTAGTCACTCACGTGACTCCGAAGTAAAATTATAATACAGTATCTCAACTCTTTTTACACATTGCAATGGATGCAATTTCTATTAGTTCTTTCCACTTCCAAACAAAAATGTGGTTGGATTATTCAGCATATGATCAACCTGTGTCAATAAATCCTGGACCGTGGTAACATATATGCTTAACCATGCATACTACAGATTGATTCAAACATGTTTTCTGTGAAGGATCGAAAATTACCATGACATGACCATAGCATGGGTCGTTATTGCTATTGTTACAGAAACACTCTGGCTTCCCACATAATTTATCCATAAGAAAATATACAGGTTGCAAGTAAATTTCTAAAGGCATTTTATGATAATAGCTGTTAAAACCGACTATACTAATCTGACAGGTTAAACATTACACTAACTGACAAGAGATGGCAAAGCACCTAACTGTAACAAATGTTCCTTTGGTAATATGTTTAAAGGTGTCAAAACGCCACCTTACCGTACATTCAGATTAGATGTATGTGTTGTGAACAGCATGAAGATATCCAGTTTGTACGCACCAGATTAAAAATGTTTTATTGATAAACGCTGTTTCCATCATTCCCACTTCAGAATTAATGTTAACATTTCAATTGAAATATCTCCTGACCAAATTTATGATGTATATGACCGACTGTAGAAGTAAAACCTGGATAAATCCAACATATAGTTGTGAATGTTGCTCATTAAATAACTACAGTACTGATACTCCATATTAAGAGTATTGATTTGCCGTTAAAATGAATTCTGTAATTCATTGTCAACGGTAGCAGTGACAATCGAACACTGCGGTTTTAATGTTTCAAGTGTTCACAATTTAATTATTCCATCTTTATGGACTAAAACAAAGAATAACATTGGGCATTAAAACACATTTGATTGCATTCTGTTATCAAACATAGTCAATGTTCGCTCTGAAGACATTTCCAGAACAATGGGGTCAGGGAGAGGGGGATGTGTGAATCAGTGCGGGATGGATAGATGGCGGGTGGGGGTGTGTGGGTTGAGTAGGCAATCGGTGCGTAATGGATGGATTGAGGCAGGTGATTAGTACGTGTTGGTTGAAGTACGTAAAATTGTGAGGGGAGAGCACGGGGGATGTCAGTGGTGTTGAATGGGGGGGGGGGTCAGTATGGGATGGATGGGGGTAGACAAAAGTGCTGGAGAAATTCAGCGGGTGAGGCAACATCTATGGAGCGAAGGAAATAGGCAATTTTCTGCTCGAGACCCTTCCCCAGATTGTTCCCCCCCCCCCCTATTTTTCTTGAATGGGGGGGGATCAGTTCAGGATGGAAGTGGGGGGGGGGATCAGCGCAGGATTAATGGGGGGGGGGATGGATCAGTATTGGATGAATGGGAGAGGGGTCGGTACAGTGGATCGGAGAGTACAGGATGAATGGGGGATTAGTAAAAGATGAATGGGGGATCAGTACAGGATGACTGAGGGGATCAGTACAGGATGGATGGGGGAATCAGTAAAAGATGAATGGGAGATCAGTACAGGATGAATGAGGGGAGCAGTACAGGATGAATGGGAGATCAGGGAAAGATTAATGGGGAGATCACTATAGGATGGATGGGGAGATTGGTATAGGATGGATGGGGGGGGTGGCAGAAGAATCAATGCGAGGTGGATATGGTGATCAGCGCAGGATGAATAGATGGGGGAGGGGGTGGTTGATGGCGAGTGGAGCACAGGGGATGTCAGTGAGGACTGAATAGAGACGGGAACAGGGATCGGTGCGGGATGGAGAGGAGGGATCTCAGGATAGGGGGGGAGGGGGGCATACGAGAGAGAGAAGGGAAGAGGCAGAGGAGGTGGGGAGGAAGAAAGGTCAGAGCTCCACGGACAACATTGCCCCGCTGCCTTGGCTGTCCCTGTCCAATGCCAAGTGCCGCCGCCAAAGGGGGAAGCGGTTGGGATCTCCTCGCCACCGTCACCCCTCCTCCGCCAGCCAACAGCAAGGTGCGGGGCCGAGCGGTGCAGTTCAAAGATCCTATAGTCATAGGATCTTTGGTGCAGCTGCTTCAGACGGCAAAAGGTGGTTTCCCCCTCCCTCCCTCCTTCCGGCCTCATTGTGCAGGAGGGTTTGTTTTGAAAGCACCTTTAGCGGATTTGCAAGCGGCCGCTATCAGGGCGGGCGGGGTGCGGGAGGAGGAGGAGATGGAGCCGATGTCACGGCCGCTGCAGCTGCTGTGCGGGGCCCGTCATTCGCTTCAACCCGTCGTCACTCTGCATCTAGTATTTTTGCCCCGCAATACAGCTGCCGCCGACACGAAACGTCACGTTCCTTTTCTCCAGAGATGCTGCCTGACCCGCTGAGTTACTCAATTTTTTTGTGTCTATCTTAGGTATAAACCAGTATCTGTAGTGCCAAGCCGGACAAAATGACTCGCTGTTTAGGTTGCCCGGCAGCACTTTGGGTGGTCAATGGCACCCGGGCAACCATTAATTTCGAGCCCTGGTTCCTTTTATCATAGGTCGCCCCATCAATATCTCTTGAGGTGTTAGGTCCGTGTTTCCATTTTTCAGCTTTCTCAGGGCATAAATCACTACGGGCCTGGCTTTTGGCCATAACAACCTATTTTGCAGTCCTACTTTGGCCAAAGCAGCTTTTATCTCTCCATTTACTCTTAATTACTCTCCAATACTCTCCATATCTACGATCCCTGAGGATTGTTGTTGAAATGGTATGTGTAATTTAGAATAGAATAGAATAGCCTTTTATTGTCATCCAGACCGAAGTCTGAACGAAATTTAAGCAGTCATACATATAATACAATACAATAAAAAACAACAATAAACACATATTAACATCCACCACAGTGAGTCCACCCAACATCTCCTCACTGTGATGGAGGCAAAAGTCTTAGGGCTGCAGTCTCTTCCCTCCTCTTCTCCTTCTGCGCTGAGGCGATACCCCCCGGGCGATGTTAAAACCTGTCCTGCGGCTCAAACACCGCGGCCCGGGGTAGTCGAAGCTGCCGCTCACCAGACCTGCTGACGCAGCCGCTGGCCCGCGGCCGAACCCCCGGTCTCAGGCCACCGCCACCAGAACTGCCGTCCCAGCCCCCGGAGCATCGTTCCAGCCCCGAGCCGGATCGCCCTCACGTGAGTACTGCCACCGTCTCAGCCTCGCGCCAGGCCGCCGCTCCTCCCTCGGGCCAGGCCGCCCCGACCGGGCGCCGCTCCTCCCTCGCGCCAGGCCGCCCCGACCGGGCACCGCTCCTCCCTCGGGCTGGGCCGCCCCGACCGGGCACCGCTCCTCCCTCGGGCTGGGCCGCCCCGACTGGGCGCCGCTCCTCCCTCGGGCTGGGCCGCCCCGACTGGGCGCCGCTCCTCCCTCGGGCTGGGAACGCCGTACCTCCCCGAGCTCGGCTACTCCGACGGGAGCACCGTTCCTTCCTCGGGCCGGCCGTCACAGCCCCTCACGGAAGCCCTGTTCCAGCCCCGAGCCGGGCCGTCCTCACGGGAGCGAGCTCAGTGCGAGTCCTGGCGGGCTCTGCCTCCTGAGCCTCGAGGTCGCCAGCTCCGCCATTAGGCCTCAGCGCAGACGGAGGCAGAGAAGGGGAATACGACAAAAAAAGTCGCATTCCCCCGCAGGGAGAGACAGCAAGCCCCGTTTCAACCCCCCCCCCAAAACACAAACTAAAAACCAAAACTAGACTAACCAAAACGAAAATAAACAACCCAAAAACACAAAACAAACAGGACTGCCAGAGAGCCGCTGCAGCCAGAGCCGCGCCGCCACTAGGGACATTGAAACCCAAGAGCCTTCGACAAATTCTGAACTAATTTACTGGTGAAATGAGTTCCTCTGTCACTGTTTATTCCCAAGACTATCCCGAATCTAGGTATTATTTATTTCATTAAAACATTGACTACCATTCTTGCATCATCCTTCCTTATGGGGTGTGCTTCCACCCATCTGGAGAACATCTCAACTATGACCAGAATGTATTTAAAACCTTTTGTTGCAAGCATCTGTACAAAATCAATTTGCAAATTCTCAAAATAGATTTCAGGTTGTGGTAGATAATCAAGTTTTGCAGGTGTCTTCCCTCTATTATTTTTTTTGACACAATAGACATGAGTCAGATTAATTAAATAGTCACACCCTTCCTCCTGTGACGGTTGTTTGTTACAAGTGCTGTTTGAAATTGTAATGTCCACTGTATGTTTCCATCATGTTATGGGGCTTGTACTACATTGTCGACCCCTCTATTGCTTAGGCCCTGACCGAGATGCAATGATTCCAGCATGTCAGGACACCAAGTTGCTGGTGTAGCTCAATGGGTCAGGCAGCATCTAGAGAACATGGATAGGTGAAGTTTCAAGTCAAGACCCTTCATCTGCTTGATGTAGCTGGGGAGGAGAGGCGAATAAAACTGTCAGAGGGGAGAGACAGGACAATGTGGGACACAGGTGAGGGAGACTGGAGTTTGGGTAGGCAAATGTAGTGACCAAAGGCCAGAGATAAAAGCATAAGGTGATCATGATGATTGCCTGACTCTTCTAAAAGATCTGCGCTCATTGGAGAGATGGGAGAAGAAATGGCAAATGATGTTCAAAACAGAAAAATGTAATGTCATGCGTTTTACTAGGAAACCTAAACCAATCCTTCATTCCTATACACTCTCTGGACAACAGCTAGAGGCAGTTTCTAGCCATAAATACTTAGGAGTTACTTTGTCTGAAAACATGAAATGGAAGCATGTGGAAGGGGCAACAGACAAAGCCAGCAGTCATCGGCTTTCTATGTCGCAATCTGCAAAACGCACCCAAAGAAGTTAAGATCCAAGCATATAAAAGCCTTGTATGTCCACATGTTGAATATTGCTGCTCCGTGTGGGATCCTTTCACTCAAGGGAATATCAATAAGATCCAGGCAGTGCAAAACAGAGCAGCAAGGTTCATATCTAACAACTACGTGGCAGAGCTCAGTCTCCAGCATGATAAAGGACCTTAAACTTCATCCACCTACTACTCATCGCAAGTTCATCAGACTGACAACATTCCACAAGATCACTATTGATTTAAGATGGAGGACCTCATTCAGTTAATCCAAGCACCCATAGGCACGTCAACCAGAAGCTACCAATCTGGAAATTATTTATTTCCGCACGGCACTTCATTGGTGCTTTCTAACTCGTTATTCTTCAAGACAGCAAGGAATTGGAATACCCTACCAGCCAGCATCAGAGATCTCCAAAACATCAACACATGCAAAGATGCATTCACACACACAAGGAATTTGCCTTGGTGCTCCGCCCACAAGTAACAACATGACATACAGTGACAGTTACGAATTACTCAGAAAACACTAAACATTAATAATAATAATAATAATAATAATAATAATAATAATAATACATTCATGATAAAACACCATTGATCAAGCATGTGAACCAATAAAATACCAGATCAAAGGGAGGCTACATATTTTTGGCTGTTGAGTAGAGCAACTACTCGTCGATAAAAACTGTTTTTATGTCTGGCTGTGGCAGCTTTGACAATCCGGAGTCGCTTTCGAGACGGAAGTGATTTAAAGAGTTTGTGGCCAGGGTGAGAGGGGTCAGAGATGATCTTGCCCGCTCGCTTACTAGCCCTTGCAGTGTACAGTTCATCAATGGAGGGAAGGTTGCAGCCAATAATTTTTGCTGATCGGACGATTCGCTGCAGCCTCCAGGTGTCGTGCTTGGTGGCTGAGCCAAACCAGACCATGATGGAGAAGGTGATAACAGACTCTACGATGGCCGTGTAGAATTGGACCATCATTGCCTGTGGCAGATTGTGCTTCCTCAGCTGTCGCAGGAAGTACATCCTCTGTTGTGCCTTTTTGACTGTGTAGTCGATGGTAGCCCCCCCACTTCAGATCCTTGGAGATGATGGTTCCCAGGAACTTAAAAAACTCCACAGGTGTGACTGTGGTGTTGTTGATGGTGAGTGGGGTGAGGGGAGGTTGAGCTCTCCTAAAGTCTACAATCAATTCCACTGTCTTAAGAGCATTGAGCTCTAGGTTGTTGCTACGGAACCAGGACGCCAGCTGTGGCACTTCCTGTCTATAGGCAGATTCCTCCCCATCCTGGATCAGTCCAATCAGAGTTGTGTCATCCACAAACTTGAGAAGCTTGACAGAGGTGTCTGTTGGGCAGTCGTTGGTGTAGAGAGAGGAGGGGAGAGAGTACGCAGCCTTGCGGTGCTCCTATGCTGAGTGTTTGCGGGTCTGAGATGTGCTTTCCCAGCCTCACATGCTGCTTCCTGTCTGTCAGGAAGTTGGTGATCCACTGACAGAGGGGTTCAGGCACAGTCAACTCGGGAAGTTTGGAGTGTAGCAGCTCTGACACAATGATGTTGAATGCAGAGCTGAAATCAACAAACAGGATCCTCGCATAGGTCTCCTGGCGGTCTAGGTGCTGTAGGAGAGAGTGTAGGCCCAGGTTGACTGCATCATCCACAGATCTATTGGCCCGATATGCAAACTGCAGAGGGTCCAGCAGGGAGCATCTCCATCTCGACTAGCACATCCATCACCACCATAAGTTCTGAGTGATGCTCTACCTGGAGCTATTCAGCGTATTACATACAGATCCAGAGGTGCGTGACAGGATTCAAGAGTTGTAAATTGGGAAGCCAGTGGGCGGGAGGTAGTGGGTGGGGAGGGAAATAGGTGGTAGTCCAGGTGGGAGGGAAGAAGAAGGGGTGCGGGGTAGGAAGGAGAGGGGCGTGGAGGGAGTTGGTTCGAGGTTACCTAAATTTGGAGACTTCAATGTTCATTCCGTTGGGTTGTAAACCACCTAAGAGGAATATGAGGTGCTGTTCCACCAGTTTGCGGGTCAGCTGCCTTCCACCGTCTCATTCAACATGTATTTTAACTTGCATTGTGGCCTATTTGTTCCAATAAATCTGATCTGTCTGCAATCTGAGTGTTTCATCTTGCTATAAAATTCTCATTCACTGGCCTATTTCAAGAACTCTTTGTCTCACCCCATCTCTGAGTGTGTGGATTCCTTTGATCAAAGGTTAATGCTCTCTCTTCGTCTGTCAAGTTGCAAAGATCTGGCATTGCCTCCCAGTCTCTCCAGTTTTTGTCGTCTTAAGCTACTCCTTTAAACCTCTCCTAGTGCAGAGCTTTATTGCTCTTCTGCAAAGCATCTCAACTCTTATCAGAATGGGGCGCTCACGGTGGCGCAGGGGTAGAGTTGCTGCCTTACAGCGAATGCAGCGCCGGACCCGGGTTCGATCCCGACTGCGGGTGCTGTCTGTACGAAGTTGTTATGTTTTTCCCGTGACCTGCATGGGTTTTCTCCGAGATCTTCAGTTTCCTCCCACACTCCAGAAACATACAGGTTTGTAGGTTAATTGGCTTGGTAAATGTAAAAGTTGTCCCTAGTGGGATAGTGTTAATGTTACCCTAACTGTGAGCTAAACTAACCATTAGCATCTAAACTAAACTATTTCACCAGTAGTGGTGTTAAGGATTCTGCCATCGCTTTGATCTATGGGGGTGAATGGACCATTACAATGTTGTTTCTCTTGACTAAACTACACAATAACACCAGATACAAGTACAAAAGATAAACCAAAGAGAAAGATAGTGTAGAATATATTCTGCAAGAAATCAGGTACCAGAGAAAATGGCCATAATGATGTAGGCTAGAGATTTGGGATAATACCCTAGCTTCTGGAAGAACCATGCAGAGCCTGACAATAGAGGGGAGTAAACTGTTTGAGTCTGGTACTATGTGCTTTCAAGCTTCTGTATCTTCTGCTTGATGGGAACAGAGAGAAAAGGAATGATCAGGTTGGGGGAGGTCTTTTTTTATGTTGGCTACATGAATTGTAGATTGAGTCAATGGTGGGGAGTGCAAACTCCACACAGACAGCACCCAAGGTTGAGATCAAACGTAGACGGTAGACAAAAGTGCTGGAGAAACTCAGCGGGTGCAGCAGCATCTATGGAGCAAAGGAAATAGGCAACGTTTCGGGCCGAAACCCTTCTTCAGACCAAACTTCTTCAGATCAAACCCGTCTCTGGCGCTGTGAGGCAACAGCTCTACCAGCTGTGCCACTGTGCCGCTCCCTATTCATATTTATTCACAATATTACCTGATTTCATAGCATGCAAACAGAAGCCTTTCGCTGGACGACTGTAATAATATAATATAATAATAATAATAATAATATATCTTTTATTGTCATTGCACGTCAGTGCAACGAGATTTAGTGTGCAGCTCCACTGATGTACAAGAAAGGGAAATAAATACAATACATAAATAAGCAAGCTGAATTGATTGACGTGACCATCTGAGGGAGACTGTCCAAAGGGAGTGGGTGGGGGGGCACTCATTAGGGCCGGTTCAGAGCCGCAATTGCTCTTGGGATAAAACTGTTCCTGAGTCTGGAGGTTCGGGCGTAGAAGGCCTTGTAACGTCTACCGGAGGGAAGTAGTTGAAACAGACCGTGGCAGGGGTGTGATGAGTCCTTATGGATGCTGAGGGCCTTCCTGAGGCACCGCGTGTGGTAGATGCCCTCCAAGGCTGGTAGCTCTGTCCCGATGATCCGCTGCGCTCTGTTGACGACGCGCTGAAGAGCTCTCCTCTCCGCCTCCGTGCAGCTGAGATACCACACAGAGATGCCATACGTTAGTATGCTCTCTGTGGTGCAGCGGTAGAACGTTGTCAGCAGCTGTTGGGGCAGACCAGTCTTTTTTAATGTCCTCAGGAAGAACAGTCGTTGCTGTGCCTTCCTGACCAGCGCGGCGGTGTTTGTGGACCATGTGAGGTCTTCTGAAATGTGAGTGCCCAGAAACTTAAAGCTGGACACTCTCTCCACACTTTCCCCGTAAATGGAGATTGGGGCGTATTCTCCAGAATGGGACCTCCTGAAGTCAATAATCAGCTCCTTGGTCTTGGAGGTGTTTAGTGCCAAGTTGTTATTGGCGCACCAGTCCGCCAGGTTCTGCACCTCCGCTCTGTAGTTTGTTTCATCACCGTTGGTGATCAGCCCAATCACTGTTGTGTCGTCTGCAAACTTCACGATGGTGTTGGTGTCGAATGCAGGAACACAGTCGTGAGTGAAGAGGGAGTAGGGCATGGGGCTTAGTACACAGCCCTGTGATGTGCCGGTGCTCAGGGTGATGGTGGAGGACAGGTGCGGGCCCAGTCTCACTGCCTGCGGTCGCTCCGTGAGAAAGTTCAGGATCCAAGCGCATATCGGTGAGCTGAGGCCTAGCTGGTGGAGTTTAGTGGTGAGCTTGGTGGGGATGACCGTATTGAATGCAGAGCTATAGTCAATGAAGAGCATCCTCACATACGTCCCCTGTCTGTCCAGGTGAGTCAGGACAGTGTGAAGGGCCAGAGAGATGGCATCCTCTGTCGATCTATTTGCCCTGTATGCAAATTGATGGGAGTCCAGTGAGGCAGGGATGCTGGATTTAATATGGGAGAGGATCAGCCTTTCGAAGCACTTCATAGGGATTGGAGTCAGGGCAACCGGCCGGTAGTCGTTGAGGTTGGTGATTTTGGACTTTTTCGGCACCGGCACTATGGTGGCTGTTTTCAGGCACTTGGGGACCGTTGGCAGAGATAGAGATAGATTGAAGTTTCTCGTGAATACCTCCGCCAGCTGTCCAGCACAGTCCTTTAATACTCTTCCATGTACTCCATCCGGGCCTGCAGCCTTGCGTGGATTGATCCTACGCAGAGCGCACTGTACCTCCTGAGTGCTCAGTGTTAAGGCCTGTCCCTCCGCTATGGCCGGGGTTATTCCACACCTGGTGGTGTTGCCAGTATCGAACCGGGCAAAGAAGGTGTTTAGTTCGTTGGCCAGTGTGATATCACCGTGGGGGCATGCGGGGCTGCTCTTGTAGTCAGTGATGTCCCTGACACCCTGCCACATGCTTCTGGTGTCCGCGGTATTGAAGTGGTCTTCTACCCTTTGCCTGTGGATGACTTTGGCCTTTTTTATGCCTCTGTTCAGGTTCGACCTGGCCGCACTGGAAGCAGAAGTGTCCCTGGATTTAAAGGCGTTGTTGCATGCCCTTAGCAGATCCTGAACCTCCTTGTTCATCCAGGGTTTCCGGTTTGGGAACATCTTTATTTGCTTGTCCACTGTGACAGTCTCCACACAGCAGTTGATGTAGGAGAGCACAGTGGATGTGTACTCCTCCAAGTCTATCTCTGTACCACTGGTAGCCTGTTGTGCAAACAGGTCCCAGTCGGTGCAATCAAAGCAGTCCTGGAGTTGTAGGGTGGCGTCCTCGGGCCATATTTTGACCGTCCTTATTGCAGGTTTGGTCTTGCGGATGAGGGGTCTGTATGCAGGCAGTAGAAACAGTGAGAGGTGATCGGATTGTCCCAGGGATGGGCAGGGGAGAGCTCTGTATGCGTCCTTGATGTTGGTGTACACTTTATCCAACGTGTTTGAGCCCCTGGTAGGGCACTGCACATGCTGGTGGAATTTGCGGAGTGTGGCACGTAGGTCGACCTGGTTAAAGTCCCCTGCAACAATGAATGCACCGTCGGGGTGAGCATCCTGCTGCTTACTGATGGCCGAGTGCAGCTGTGCTAGCGCTAGGTTAACATTAGCCTGTGGTGGGATGTATATGGCCATGATGATAACCACAGTAAACTCCCGAGGCAGGTAAAACGGCCTACATTTAAGCAGTAGGTATTCCAGGTCTGGGGAACAGTAGCTCTCTACTGCAGTGTGGTTGGTACACCAGTCATTGTTGATGTAGATGCAGAGCCCGCCACCCTTGCTCTTACTTACAGTTTGGCTCTTTTGATTGCAACATGCGCCTTAATTTAGTTCAACAAAGAAACTGACAAGTTACTAAAGAACTGTCCTTTGTTCTGTCAGCACGATGCAGTGACCGGTGTCACTGGTTAATTTATGATTGTACACGTGACAATAATAAACCTGAACAGATGGATCGATGTTTTGAAAAATCTACATCTGTGGACGGGTGTCCCTGGAAAGGGATCATTTTTTCTCCACATTCTATGGCATTCACGTGAATCAACAATGGGTATTTGGGGTAATCAACATTTTGAAGGTTGTTGATGAATAAAAGCTTGTGTGTCTTTATTCTATAGTTGTGTCTTTGTCCCGCAGTGTGGCACATCTGGCAGGACAGCTGGTCAAAGTACTCAATGTTCGGCAACCAGAACTTCGGATTAAACATCAAGACATCAGATCGCCGGACTCTGCCACGATCTAGGTGAGGGAGTACAAGAGAAATAAGGGTGATTAGTAAGGGTGTCGGGGTTATGGGGAGAAGGCAGGAGAGTGAGGTTGAGAGGGAAAGATAGATCAGCCATGATTGAATGGCGGAGTAGACATGATGAACTGAAAGGCTGAATGTTATTCCTTGAACTTATAAAGAGAAATACCTCAAATCCAGTATACAGCTTATGGTATACCAGGCAAAATGATGCACAACCAGGCCTAGTTACCTGACACAGTGACCTGGACTCTCATCCCTGTGCATTGTTGAGGGTGGGCTGCACTGTTGGAGGAGATGACATTTTAAACCCTGCTCCTTCTACTGATTCAAATGTCTTTCCATCTCAACATTGACCTTTAAACACAAAATGCTGGAGTAATTTTGCGGGACAGGCAGCATCTCTGGATAGAAGAAATGGGTGATGTTTTGGGTCGAGATCCTTCTTCAGAAGTCTGAAAGGTCTCAACCCGAAACTCCAGCATTTGTGTCTATCTTCAGTTTAAACCAGCTGTAGCGGCAGATTTTTATATCGTTCAAGAGATTAATCCCTCTAGCCGCTAAATGGACTACATGGTTAAGGGGAATGCCATTTTACGCATGCGAGCTCACCGTCAGAGACCTTCAGAACTTCTTCACAGATAAATCTTCAAAATTACAGTCCTTAGATGAATAAATTCTTTATTGTTGACGAAAAACAATAAGACACATCCAAACTTCTTCTGACTCGTTACTATAATCTTCATCGAATACCAACTTATCGCATTAAACGATAGAAAACTCCTCGTGCCTCTGTTACACTTCATATGGTCAAAGGGTAAACCTTCTCCATGCTGGTTCCAAACTAAACTAAAAACTAAACTTCTGTGCAAAAAACGTAGCTCCAAACACGCCTAAAAATATGTCATAAATCCCACCTACACCATAACGGGCAGTCTAAAATTTAAAGACACATGCTATCATTAATGATACGCAAAACAAGCCAAATGGCCACTACACCAGCATCTGAGTTCCTTCCTTCAACATTGACTTTTCTTTTGTTCTCCAGGTCATGGGCCTTTCTCACACCTGTTTGATGGAAATTTTATTCCTCAGACGAGGAAAGTTAAATGGAAGGTAATGCAATCTGCAGTCTCCGTTTACGGGTGCGTGTTACGTGAAATGTGGCAATGGGCGCATGCAGTGATCCCATCTCCAGCGATGGTAGTAAAGAAAGCAAACTCAATGCTAGCATTTATTTAAAGAGAGCTTGTATACAAAAACATGGATGTAATGCTGAGGCTCTATAAGGCGCTGCTAAGGCCACATTTGGAATATTGTGAGCAATTTTGGGCACCATATCTGAGGATGGATATGCTTGCTCTGGAGAGGGTCCAGAGGAGGTTTACAAGAATTATCCCAGTAATGAGTAGTTTAACCTATGATGAGCGTTTGTCAGTACTTGCTGGATTTTAGAAAAATGAGGGGGTACCTCATTGAAACATACAGAATAGTGAAAGGCTTGCATAGAGTGGATGTGTATAGGTAGTTTCCACTAGTGGGAGAGTCTAAGATCAGAGGTCCAAGCCTCAGAATTAAAGGAGGTGAGGAGAAATGTCTTTGGTCAGATGGTGGTGAATCTGTGGAATTCTTTGCTGCAGAAGGCTGTGGGGGCCAAGTCAGTGGATATTTATAAAGCAGAGATAGAATGATTCTTGATTAGTGCAGGTGTCAGAAGTTATTGGGAGAAGGCAGGAGAATGGGGTTTGGAGGGAGAGATACAGTAGATCGGCCATGATTGAATGGCGAAGTGGACTTGATGGGCCGAATGGCCTCGTTCTACGATCACACGACTTTTATGACATGATGGTGTCTTTGCGGAAGTTCAGTGAGCATTGGAGAATGATGCCAGGACTCCAGGGTCTGAACTATAGGGAGAGGTTGGGCTGGCTAGGACATTCCTTGGATTTCGTTCAGTGTTTTATCATAACATGTCATGGTCGTAGGCAAGTTGAGCTGAAGGGCCTGTTTCTGTGCTGTATGACTCTGACTAGTTAAATGTTTATGTTACTTTGCATCCTCGACCAAGGGTCTTGATCGGTCTGAAGAAAGGTCCCGACCCAAAATGTTGTCTGTCCATTCCCTCCACACGTTGCCTGAACCACTGTTCCTCCAGCACTTTGCCTTAACTTTAATTGCTACTTATTTGCATTGCATGATGTTTCATTCCCTTCTCTGAATTGAGCTTCTAAACTAAACTTTAACTTGGTGCAGCATGAAGATGCTTCGTTGGTCATGTTTGACCACTTGTTCACCTCCAACGGGCTGAAAGATGTGCTATCGAACTATGGCTTGGTGCCACAAGACGTGGAGTTTATAAAAGATCTGATCCGAGGCCGACCAACAGAAGAGGTAAGTGATACAGTGGCGCAGTTGTAGACTTGCTGCCTTGCAGCGCTAGAGACCCTGGTTCGATCCTGACTACAGGTGCAGTCTGTATGGAGTTTGTACGTTCTCCCTGTGAACTGTGTATGCTTTCCCCAGGTGCTCCAGATTCCTCCCACACTCCAATGACATGCAGGTTTGTATGCTAATTGGATTGGTAAAATTGTAAATTGTCCCTAGTGTAGGATAGTGTTATTGTATGGGGATCGCTGGTTGGTGTGGATTCAGTGGGCCAAAATGCCTGTATCCCTACTGTAGTTCCAAAAACGAAACTGATACTGTTGATCCAAGGGAGGGGAATAAAAACTGGAAAATGTAACTAATTCACCATTTTCTGTTTTACACTGGTGCAATGGTTCTTTATTTATCACGTTTAGTTTATCGTCATGTGTACGGAGGTACAGTGAAAAGCTTATGTTGCATGCTATCCAGTCAACGGAAAAACCATATATGATAACAATCGAGTCGTCCACAGTGTGCAGATACGTGATAAAGGGAATAAAGTTTAGTGCAAGATAAAGCCCAGTAAACTCCAATGAGGTAGATGGGAGGTCAGGACCACTCTCTAGAAGTTAATAAGATGGTTCAGTTGCCTGATACAGCTGGGAAGAAATGATCCCTGAATCTGGAAATACTGGAATCTGGAAATACCTCTTGTATTTCTGTACCTTTTTTCTGATGGGAGAAGGGGAGAAAAGGGAATGAGACGGTGGTGGTGTTGCATGCTGGTGGCCTTGCCGAGATAGCGTGAAATGTACTGTGGAACAGTGAAATTCATTTTTGTACATAGTTCAGTACAAGTATCACTATACATAAGTATTTAGATGTATCTTGGATAACAATCTCGCATACAGTAGAAGTGATCGTAAACTGAGACAGTATACAGAGTCTCAGATTTGCTACCATTTCAAGTCCCAGTTGGTCTAGGTGTAGAGCTCTTAACCTACCCATGAAGGCCCGTTATCCTGGCGGTGTAGTAGGGTCAGCCGAGCCAAGTGTAGCCATTGGTGTCCTCCTTTGCTCTGGGCTGCTGCAGGCCGTGCCCGGTCCAATTATATAGCTTTATAATTGGAATTGATTTTTGAACCCTCGTTGCTTTTATTCATTCACATGATGCTGCTGTCGTTGCCAATGCTGGCTGGCACTATCGTTTGTCCTTGTTTGTCTCTGCACTTAGGGGACATTTATGGGTCAATCTCAGTGATGTACCTGGTTTCAAACATGGGTGATGCGGCAGATTCCCATCCAGAGTGTGTTTTGTTTTTGTCAGCTAGCATCATCTGTTCCCTGTGTCTCCACTCTGTGTCCATCACTAACACATGGCAGCACAGTGGCACAGCGGTAAAATTCCTGCCTTACAGCCCCAGAGACCCAGGCTTGATCCTGGCTAAGGGTGCTTTCTGTACATAGTTTGGACCTCTGAACTTTAATCGAGCTTCAATCGTATATCTTTGCATTGAATGTATCCTTTATCTGTGGATTTTCGGACGGCACAGTGGAGTAGCGGTACTACATTGAACTGCTGTTCTCAGCCCCCAGAGCCCCAGGTTCGATCTGACCTTGGGTGCTGCCTGTACAGACTTTGTACATTCTCCCTGTGACCACATGGGTTTTCTCCAGGTGCTCCGGCTTTCTCCCACACTCTAAAGACATACAGGCTTTAGGTTAATTGGCTTCAGTAAAATTGTAAAATGTCCCCAGCGTGTATGATAGTGCTAGTGTTAGAGCAGATTGCTGGTCGGTGTGGGCCGAAGGGCCTGTCTCCTTGCTGTATCTCTAAAGCCCAAAGTAAACTCTACTATCTCATCTTTCCAGGGTAGTATGGCCACTGGAAGCCGTTCTCCGGAGAAAGGATTTCTGTATGAAATCGTTGCCAATAAGCGGACCGGGATTGATGTCGATAAGTGGGATTACTTTGCCAGGTAAGTCTCTGTGTGATCTTGATTAGACGTTCCTCGATGCATGACTTTTCTCAGTCAGAGCTCCCCTGGGACATGGCAGCCATTTGTTTAAACAAATGTTTTTTTATTACCCCATGTACCAAGGTACACGCAATCCCTGCTTAAGTACAGAATGCATGGAAAATGGCACAGAGTCCAGTGACTACTGCAAACCCATTGAGTCCCATGGCTATCTGGACTACACTTATTCCCACCCTGCTTCCTGTAAGGACTCTATTCCCTACTCCCAATTCCTCTGTCTGCGCCGCATCTGCACCCAGGATGAGGTGTTCCAAACCAGGGTATCGGAGATGTCCTCATTCTTTAGGGAATGGGAGTTCCCCTCTTCGACTATAGATGAGGCTCTCACCAGAGTCTCTTCTATATCCCGTAGCTCTGCTCTCACTCCCCATCCCCCCACTCATACAAGGACAGAGTCCCCCTTGTCCTCACCTTCCACCCTACCAGCCGTCACATACAACAGATAATACTCCGACATTTTCGCCACCTCCAATGGGATCTCAACACTGGCCACATCTTCCCATCTCCTCCCCTTTCGGCTTTCCACAGAGACCGCTCCCTCCGTAACTCCCTGGTCAATTCGTCCCTTCCCACCCAAACCACCCACTCCCCTGGTACTTTCCCTTGCAACCGCAGGAAATGCTAAACTTGTCGCTTTACCTCCCCCCTCCACTCCATCCAAGGACCCAAGCAGTCTTTCCAGGTGAGGCAGAGGCTCACCTGCACCTCCTCCAACCTTATCTATTGCATCTGCTGCTCGAGGTGTCAACTGCTCTACATCGGTGAGACCAAGCGCAGGTTCAGCGATCGCTTCGCCCAACACCTCCGCACAGTCCACATTAACCAACCCGATCTCCCGGTGGCTCAGCATTTCAACTACCCTTCCCATTCCATATTCAACCTTTCTGTCCTGGGCCTCCTCCATGGCCAGAGTGTGTCCCACCGCAAATTGGAGGAGCAGCACCTCATATTTCACTTGGGTGGTTTACACCCCAGCGGTATGGATATTGACTTCTCCAATTTCAGGTAGTCCTTGCTTTCTCCCTCCTTCCCCTCCCCTTCCCAGCTCTGCCACAGCCCACTGTCTCCACCTCTTCCTTTCTTCTTCCCCCCCCCACCCCCCCCTTCATATCACTGAAGATGGGTCTCAACCCATCACCTATTCCTTCACTGCATAGATGCTGCCTCACCGGCTGAGTTTCTCCAGCATTAACTTCGATTTTACCAGCATCTGCAGTTCTTTCTTATACACAGTCCAAATGCAATAGTCACCAGGTTTTGGCACCACTTTCAAGGTCCCAGCTGCAGCTGGCCATAAAAGCCCGTTGCCTCCATTCCATCATCTGTGAACCATTGCCCCTCCCCTCGCCCGGACACCTGGAGCTTTCGTGCCCCGTGGCTGCCTCTCGCAGTCGACCTCAAGAGGGCGGAAGGTAACAACCTCCGATTCTTACTGTCCCTACGTCCAGCATCCACTGCCTTTGTCGACTCCCTCCATCCTCCCTCCAATTCCCAGTTCTCCGGGGCGAGCATGAGACGAGCCTCAGACAAAGCTCCCACTACAGGTGGGTTCCCGGTTACACTGCGGGCGTGCCAGGCTTGCAGTCAGGGTGTAGCCACAGATTGCTGGGACCTTCTGCCGTGTGTGGCTCGCTGGGACCTTGACGACTGCTTCTGATGAAAGCTATCTGTTTGAAAACTGAACCGATCGACATTTCTCTGGAACGTCAGGGCTTGTAGTGAGACTTGATAGAAGGATATAAAATTCTGAGAGGCATAGATAGGGTAGACAGTCAAAACCTTGTTCCCAGGTTGAGAGTGTCCAACACTAGAAGGTTATCTATCATGTGAACTGGGAAAAGTTTAATGGAGATGTGCGGGGCATGTTTTTTTGTTACATAGAGTGTTGGGGGTCTGGAACCCAATGCCAGGGGTGATGTTGGAGGCAGATAGTTTAGTTTTAGTTTAATTTACAGATACAGCGTGGAAACAGGTCTTTTAACGCAACATCCCCGCCAACCAACAGTCTGCCAGCGGCGGTGATGGAGGCAGTTACAATAGTGGCATTTAAGAGGCTTTTAGGTTGGCACATGGAAGTACAGGGAGTAGAGGGATATGGGTTGTGTGCAGACAGATGAGATCAGTTTAACGTGGCATCATGTTTGGCACAAACATTGTGGGCCAAAGGGCCTGTTCCTGTGCTGTACTGTTCAGTGTATGTGTTTCTCTCCCTCACCCACACGCCACCTTGAATGTGTTGCCTGCCTATCACAAGCAAAAACACATGCTGGAAGAACTCAGCAGGCCACGCAGTATGTGGAGGGCATGGACAGGAAATGTTTCGGGTCAGGACCATTCTTCAGATTGGCTATTGCACTCTGATGTTAAGTAATGTCAATCTATTGACAGTTTTCCCCAACTAAAATGACAAATTCTGTATCTGTATCGAGTCTAGTGAAGTTAACTCGTCACTGATCAGGAGTTGATTGCCTAATCGTCGCCAGGGACTTTAAAACATTGAGATGTGAGCCCATAAATCTCAGCAGCGGGGCACGTTCCGTGTGAGTGATCAGCTGGATATGAAAATGCTTTAACGCTGGCTGCCGGAAATTGCCATTGATGTCTGCTCTTGTTTCTGAAGGGACTGTCACCACCTGGGGATCCGGAACAACTTTGACTTTGAACGCTTCCTCAAGTTCGCTCGAGTTTGTGAAGTCGGCAAAATGAAGCACATTTGCACTCGAGATAAGGTGATGAATGTTGTAAGAAGCCGAGGAGTTTCTTGAGTGTGTTTTTGAGAAGCCCTGCTTGATTTTGATCAATATATTGGCGAGACCAAGTGCAGACAAGGTGATTGTTTCGCTGAACACCTACGCTCGGCCCATCTTGGCATAAGCAATCCCTAGGTTGCCAAACATTTTAACTTCTTTTCCGTACTGACCTTTCTGTCCTGAGCCTCTTCTGCTGTCAGAGTGAGTCCACACGCTAATGGGAGGAACAGCACCTCGTATTTTGCTTGGGCAGCTTACAGCCCAGCGGTATGAATGTTGATTTCTCTAATTTCAAGTAACCCTTGCATTCCCTCCCTCATCCTAGTCGTCCAGCTAGTTTCACTGTTCGTATCCCTTTGTGATCTCCCCTTCCACAGCTTAGAATGGATCATTGTGGGCTCCACCTTCATTTGGTCATCAGAGCCTGCTCTGATTTGTTCTGAACCTTTTCATACCTCTAGTTTCCCTGACTCTCAGTCTAAGGAAGGGTCTTGACCCAAACGTCACCTATTCCTTTTCTCCAGAGATGCTGCCACTGAGTTACACCAGCATTGTGTCTTGCTTTCTAGTTCATGAAGCGGCCTTCAGATCTTCTTTCCTCTGTTTTCTGTCCTCTGAGGAAATGACCTGCAAAAGTGCAGCACAGTGATGCTGCTGCCTCTCAGCACCGTTTAGTGCATCAGAGGCATCAATATCTCCACCTAACACGTAACCCCAACCATTCCAAGATTTTAATCTCCATTTGCTTTCAGAGCTATTCTGCGCCCTTGATACCCGGACTAGACTGCCCCGGTCACTAATTGCCCATCCTCCTATTCATGCAATTGAGTTACATCGATTAAACTTTTTCATCTCTTTTATAATTGAATTTCTAAATGACCAGCGAGGTCTGAAGGAGGTACACATAAAAGCTGGAGAAACTCAGCGGGTGCAGCAGCATCTATGGAGCGAAGGAAATAGGCAACGTTTCGGGCCGAAACCCTTCTTCAGACTGATAGGGGGTGGCGGGGAGAAGGAAGGAAAAAGGAGGAGGAGGAGCCCGAGGGCTGGGGGCTGAGGTCTGAAGGAGGTTCCCCAGTCGATGAAACTAGGACATTTTTCCATTGATGAATCCAAATCCAAAGACCACAGGCACCCTTGTAGTTCTATAAAACCATCAGATAGTAATCTTCTTGTCAGCATTCACAGGCACACTGGAGTTCTGTAAGCTGAAGCTGGGCATACAGACAAGGACAGTTCAGAACGAGTCATTGTTAAATTTAGTTTAGAGATACAGATTGGAAACAGGCCCTTTGGCCCACCGTGTCCACGCCGACCATCGATCACCCATTCACACCAGTTTCATGTTATCCCACTTCTTGGCATCATTGGGGTTATGTGTTAGGTGGAGGTATTGACGCCTGTGATGCGCTAAACAGCTTCCGCTGTGCTGTTGCCTTATGAACAGTGAATACCTCGTAGGTCAGTACACTAAACCCTCTTTATTACGGACATCTTTGTCATGGTTTTCAGTTGTAGCCGCTTCCAGGCAGGACCTACTGCCATCACCGCCAGCCCACACAGCCTCTTCCAGGCTGCGTTTCTCACCACCACTGCCAACCCTTACCTAAGCTATGGCCGTCTGCGACCATTGACTTCGCCGATCCTCGCCTCTACCCTCCTAGTTACAACTCACCTGGATCCCAGACCCAGTTCCAGAATGAGAATGGATGTTGCTTTTAAAAACTAGTTGAATTGTACCTCCAGGTAACGGCAAGAAAGAGCCTGAAGAAGGGTCCTGACCTGAAACGTCACCTATCCCTGTCTTCCAGAGATACTGCCTGACCTGTTGTGTTACTCCAGCTCTTTGTAACCAGCATCTGCCGTTCTATTTTTAATACTAATGCAATGTCACTTTATTACTTAGTAATCCTTTCCTCTGATACAGCAGACAGTTTGTATGACAGACTCTTGATTAGTAAGGGTGTCGAGGGCTATGGGGAGAAGGGAGGAGAATGGGGTTGAGAGGGACAGATAGATCAGCCATCTGACCTCTCTATCGCCAATATAACCTCTGAACAATCAGCAATAACAGAACCCATTCCCCCCCTTCCCACCACATGGTCTGTTATAATGAGGGTTTAATAGTTTAGTTTATTTAGTTTAGTCTGAGCAAACCCACGCAGGACATTTGGAGAACGTACAAACTCCGTGCAGTCAAGCACCAGAAACAGGCCCTTGGTCCCACTGAATCCATGCCGAGTAATGATCACCCTGTACACTAGCAGTATCCACACACAAGGGACAATTTACAATCTTTACCAAAGCCAATTAACCAACAAATCTTTGGAGTGTGGGAGGAAGCATCAGCTCCCTTGGAAACCCCACACGGTCACAGGGAGAATGTACAAGCTCCTTACAGGCAGCACCCATAATAAGATCGAGACTGGATCTCTGATGCTACAAGGCAGCAACACTACCGCTGCGCCACTGTGCCCCCTTTTTCTTAAACATCACTCTGCCCCAGCAACTGAATCACTCAGTGCTTCAGAACTGCTGTTCCTGACGTGCAGTGTGAGGAGGGAGAAGTGACCTCTCGTTTTCCATCCACAGGAGGTTGGTGATCTGTACAACATGTTTCACACAGGCAACATGCTACACCGCAGGGCCTATCAACATCGAGTGGTTAACGTTATCGAGAGCATGTGAGTACTCCTGCAGTATGGCTGGTAAGGAGCCTTCAGTTTAGTGTTACTGCACAGAAACAGGCACTTCGGCCCACCGAGTCCAAGCTGACCAGCGTTCCCCACACACTTACACTGTCATGTACACACTAGAGACAATTTACAATGATACCAAGCTAATTAACCTTCCAACCTTCATCTTGGGAGTGTAGGAGGAAACTGGAGATCCTGGAGCAAACCCACGCAGGTCACGGGGAGACCGTACAAACTCCGTTCAGTCAATCACCAATAGTCAGGATCGAACCTGGGTCTCTGGCGCTGTAAAGCAGCAACTCTACTACTGTGCCATCATGCTGCCCCTTTCTCCATATTATTACCTTGCACCCTTCCACATATCCCCACCCTTCCACACATCCCCAACCTTCCACACATCCCCACCCTTCCACATATCCCCAACACATCTCCGCTACCTCAGCAGGGCCACCAGCATAATCAAGTGCCAGTCTCACCACGGTCACTCCTGCCTCTCTCCTCCCATCAGGCAAGAGGTATGGAGGTGTGAAAACACACACCTCCAGATTCAGGGACTGTTTCTCCCCAGCTGTTATCAGGCAACTGAGTCATACTATCACCAACTAGAGAACAGACCTGATATACCATCTACCTAATTGAAGACCCTCAGACAATCATTAATCGGACGTTACTGGACTTTATCCTGCACTGACCATTATTCCCTTCATCCTGTATCTATACGCTGTGGACGGCTTGATTGTAATCATGCATAGTCTTTCTGATGACTGGATAGCACGCAACAAAAAACCTTATCACTGTACCTCGATACATGTGACAATAAACCAAGCTAATATTTCAGTCGCACCCTCATGTTACCGGACCGTGATGTGTTTACATTGCATCAACCCTTTGCTCAGGGCTTGAGCCTAATAATGTTTCTTTTAAACTTCCTTTGCCCTGTCCCAAGGGTGTTGAAACCAATGCAGATTTGTTTCCAGTTGTTTCCCTGTCAAGTTGTTGTGAAGAAATAGTGCGGGCAACAATGTTTGAGCGGAAGATGCAGCATGAAAATAGGCTCACCAAGTCCACGGCAACCATCGATCACCCACTCACATAATCTGTGACTGGATAGCACGCAACAAAAAGCTAATCCCCATGTTGTCCCACTCCCCCATTCATCCCTGCATACTGGGGGGCAATTTAGAGGCCATTTAACTGACACACCCGCATGCCTTTGGGATGTGGGAGGTAACCCTCGCGGTCACAGGTAGAACGTGCAAACTCTATGCAGACAGCACCTGTGGTCGGGAACGACCCACGGACCCTGGCGCTGTGAGCAAGCAGCTCTGCCAGCTGCATCTCTGTGCCGCTTGGTTCAGACAAGTGCTGACATCTTTCTGAACATGTTTACTCCGTCAGGATCACTGAAGCCCTGGTGCTGGCAGATCCACACATCCAGATCGTTGGAAAAAATAAGAGAATCTGCAAAATATCCGAGTCGATCGATGACATGGAGGCCTACACCAAGCTCACAGGTGAACACTCTTGTCATTCAGTCTGACCTAAGTCTGCTCTTCACAAACACAATATTACTTTATTAGCCAAGTATGTTTTGCAACATACGAGGAATTTTATTTGCCAAGTCAGTCATACAAATAAAAAGCAACGGAACACACAAAATACATTTTAACGTAAACATCCACCACAGTGACTCCTCCACATTCCTCACTGTGATGGAAGCCGAAAAAGAGGTTCAAATCTCTTCCCTTCATTGTTCTCCCGCGATCCGGGGCCTCCATTGACGGGATGATCTTGACTCCCGTAGCCAGCGGCGTTTTGGCCCTCCGCATCGGAGCGATCAGCTCCTGCATCGGGGGGATGTCAGTTACCCCGTGCCAGGCGATCGAACCCCACGTTGAGGCTGGTCGAGCCTCTACTTCGTTGGAGCTCCCTGTAGCGGCAGATTTTTATATCGTTCAAGAGATTACTCTCTCTAGCCGCTAAATGGACAGGATGGTTAAGGGGAATGTCTTTTATACGCATGCGAGCTCACCATCAGAGACCTTCAGAGCTTCTTCACAGATAAGTCTTCAAAAACACAGCCCAAACGTCTTCCGACTCGTTACTATAATCATCATCGAACTCCAGCTTATTCGCTTTAAACGTTAGAAAACTCCTCGTGTCTCCATTACACTTCGCATGGTCGAAGGGTAAATCTCCTCCATGCTGGTCCAAAACTACCCTAACAACTAAGCTTCTGCGCAAGAAACTTAGCCACAAACACGCCCAAAAAAAGTCATAAATCCCACCCACAATATAACGGCCAGTCTAAAATTTAAAGACACATGCCATCATCAATGACATGCAAAACAAGCCAAATGGCCACTACACTGCCGACTAGCCTCTCCCGAGACTGCGAGCTCTTGATGGTAATATCTGCAGACCGTGGTTGGAGCGATCCCAGGCAAGGGATCGACTCCTATGTTACGTCCACGCCCCGCGGTGGGGCTCAAGGTCAGTCCGAGGAGGCCTCCAGCTCCATCGATGGTAGGCCACAGAGCGACCGGAGATGCGATCTGGAAAATAATCACATCACCGGCAAGGTAGGAAACTGAAAAAAAGTTTCCCCCGACCCCCTCCCCCCACACATTACAAACCGGAGAACATTTACACAGACTTTTAAAACGCACTAAAAAAAAAAAAAAACACACAAGAAAACAGACAGACTGTTGGTGGGGCTGCCAATCGTGCGGCGCCCCCTAGTGGAGTGCCGCACGAACAGCTCTTCAGCCCACAATGGCCAGAACTGCACTTGTTACTCCGGCTGAGGTCTGACCAAGGTTTTACAAACTTGGAGCATCACTCTGTGTAGAGGAAGGAACTGTAGATGTTGGTTTACACCAAAGATAGACACAAAATGCTGGAGTAACTCAGCGGGACAGGCAGCATCTCTGGAGAAAAGGAATTGGTGACTTTTTGGATTGAGACCCTTCTTCAGACTGGTTTGAAGAGGGATCCCGGCACAAAACATCACCCATCCACTTATCTTCTAAAGATGCATCTTTGTGTTCTGAGGCTGTGCTCTGCTCCTAGACTCTCCCACGACTGAAAATATCCTCTCATATCTTAGCGTGTTAGTTTTATTTTATTTCTGAGACCTTGGATTATTGTTTTTCCAGACAACATCTTTGAACAGATTCTGAATTCTTTGGAGCCTAAGCTACAAAAAGCACGAGAGATTTTGAATAACATCATTTGCCGCAAGTTGTACAAATGGATCGGGGAGACGCAGCCTGCACCAGGGACGACAATTAAGCCGGTAATCAAACAGGACAGCACGGTGGCATGGCGATAGAGCATCTGACTCACAGCGCCAGAGACCTGGGTTCAATCCTGACTTCAAATGCTGCCTATGTGGAGTTTGTATGTTCTCCCTGACACTGCGTGTGTTTCTGTCGGGTGTTCCGGTTTCCCCTCACACCCCGAAAACGTGCAGGTTTGCAGGTTAATCATCCTCTGTAAAATTGCCCCTTGTATTTAGGGAGTGGATGAGAAAGTGGGATAATCGTGAACTAGTTTTACTAGACCTAGGACACAGGTTTAAGGGGAGGGGGGATAGATTTTATAGGAGCCTGAGGGGTAACATTATCACACATATGAAACGTGTGTGTATAAAACATATGGGTGTATGAAACAAGCTGATGGACGAAGTAGTTGAGGCAGGTATTATCGCAATGTTTAACAGGTACATGGATAGGATTGGTTTAGAGGGATATGGGCTGAAGGGCCCAAGCTATATCTCTAAACTAAACTAAATATCACGCAGGGCAGGTAACAGTGGAGAAATGGGTCATTTATTCAACTAGCCTGTGCCAGTGTTTATACTACTTCCTGTCTCTGCTTGCTCCAGGCAGAAGACTGTGCACCTTTCCTTTAAACAAGGTAAGAACATAGTAATCAGGCATAGCCTTTGGCCTTTCAACGCTTTGAGTCTCCTCTCCTCTTCAAGATCATGGCGGATCTTCTACCTGAGCACATTTTTCCTTCACCCCTCAATGCCCAGCAAACCTTTGTTGTGAATGAACGATGGCTGAGTGTCTGATTCTCCAGGTTGGAGAATTCCACAGATTCATCCTCTCTGAGCAAAGAAATTTCAGACTGAAATAACTTCTCACTTATCCTGAATCTGTAGCCCCACTCGATTCCTCAACTGGACGCAACATTGTTCCTCCATCCGGCCTGTTAGAACTTTGTGGGTTTTAACCTGATCTCTCATTCATCCAAACTCTAAAGAATATGGGTGTAGAATTGTCAATGGTTTGTGTGGACTCGGTGGGTAGAAGGGTTTCGGGCATCATGTTATGGGAAATATGTTTTCAAGCTGGAAAGGGTGCAGAGAAGATTTACGAGGATGTTGCCAGAACCCGAGGGACTGAGCTGAAGGAGAGGTTGAGCAGGCTAGGGCTTTATTCTTTGTGTAGGGGATAACAGATGATCTTATAGAGGTGTACAAAATCATGAGAGGAATAGCCCAAACCTCTTTACTCGGAGAATGGTAGCTGTGTGGAATGAGCTTCCAGTGAAGGTGGTGGAGGCAGGTTCGTTTTTATCATTTAAAAATAAATTGGATAGTTATATGGATGGGAAAGGAATGGAGGGTTATGGTCTGAGCGCAGGTATATGGGACTAGGGGAGATTATGTGTTCGGCACGGACTAGAGGGGTCGAGATGGCCTATTTCCGTGCTGTAATTGTTATATGGTTATATGGTTATATATGGAATAGATCAGGTAAATACAGTCTTTTGCCCAGAGTAGGGGAATCGAGAAAGTAAGCGCCATCTAGTGGCCAGTGCCCATATATGACTGCATTGGAGAGCATGCAGAGTAAAGAAGATTCATTTGTGGACATTAGACACAACGTTTTGGAGTAACTCAGCAGGTCAGGCATATAATATATTATTATACATATATATATTCCTCCGTTTTCCTGGAAACGGCCGCTACGGACGGCACTATGTACACCCCCCCCCCCCCCCCACACCCCCCGCCCGCGGAGAAGTTCCGCGGCCGCGCGTTCTCGAATCGGCCGCTTTTTAATTGAGACCGCGGTTTCACTATGTTAAATACATAGGCCCCGCGATCGGTGCACCTTTTCCCGGTAAGTTATCGCAGGCAGCTCCGAGATTATATAATTAAGACTTATTACTCTACAACAAGCTGGCATTAGTGAAAATGTTTAATTTACCTTGTTATTGATACATATAGTTTAGGCCCTCAACTTCATGAATGAATTAATAAGTGAATGAATAAATGATTGAGTGAGTGAGTGAGTGAGTGAGTGAATGAGTGAGTGAGGGAATGAAGGAAAGAAGGAATGAATGAATGAATGAATGAAGGAGTGAGTGAGTGAGTGAGTGAGTGAATGAATGAATGTACAGCCTCCAAATCTTATTTTTCACATTATAAAGGGTGCAATTAAATTAATTAAAGTCCATACAGATTAATTTTCATAAATTCAGACTTTAGATCTTACCTTACAGTTTGAGTTGATTCACAAAGTTTCACAATTTGTGTTGGAGCACCTCAGAAGGGACTTTGCTTTCAAGGCTTTCTTCCACTTCTATCCACTTAGCTGCACATTTTTCAGACTTCTAATGCTTTTCTCACTAAATTCAATTACCCGGCTGCAAGTTTCCACGACAAAGAACCTTCATCGGAATCTCCAGTAAAACAGGCATCAGTGAAGCCCTCTCAGCTATGATGTGTGCTAGCCTGAAACAAAGCGCGTGATTGGCCATCTGGCAGACAACTCAATGTTAAACGTACTTTGATTGGACTAAAAATACCCAAAATTTACCGTTTTTTCTCTAATTTAATTAAAAAAATGTGCAAGTCTTGTTCATGACGAGTTTCAGGGTGATTTATATAATTTTTTTACACAATATGTGAAAATTTCATGTATTTCTTTGACTTGGGTCACGAAACACTGGAATAAAGCTCCTCGGCCCACAGCCTATGAGGGGTAACTTTATTGACACAAAGGATGGTGGGTGTATGGGAATGAGCTGCCAGAGGAGGTAGTTGAAGCAGGCAGGTACTGTCGTAATGTTTGACACATTTGGACACGTACATAGATAGGACGGGTTTAGAGGGATATGGGTCAAGTGCGGGCAGGTGGGACTAGTGTAGATGGGGCATATTGGTCAATGTTGGCAAGTTGGGCCGAAGTACCTTTGTCCACTGTGTCTGACTCTAAAGCCCGATTTCCACGTCCTATCGTTCAATTGAATTTAATTTTTCTACCATCCCTGCAACCAGTATGGTGAATATTAGCTGTACTTCAGATGCAGTTACATCAAGGCCCTTCACAGTGGCAACATATCCTGTCTGCTACGGCCCTGTACTAAATTGATGTCGTGATGAAGGTCAAGACACTATTTTGTACATTTGCATTGACTCTCAGTGACTTGTGTACAAGGACAACTAGGAGCCTTTGAACATCAACATTACACACAGTCTGTCACCATTTTAAGAACAACTAGACCAAGTGCGGACCCGTTGGGCCCGTTCCCCCAACGCAATATTCCACCAAACTGCGTGTGCGCGGCTGCCGCGTTCAACGTTGTACCGTTGACGGCTGAAATTAAGTTAAAGTTAATAAATTGAATAGAAGACCCGTGAAGGCGTTTGTAAAGTAGAAGGAAACTTACCCGTGGAGCCCTTGGGTCCCCGTTGTGATGCCAGGCAAGTACACGTGAAAAAAAAACGGCAAAAAAAACACGCCTCACCTCCCCCCTATCCCACCCCCCACAATGAAATTATCTTTTTTTTTTAAATGAAACAACCCCCCTATGTAATGAAAATCACGAAGTTTAAAAAAAAAAAGAAATTCTCAATGAAACCGTGTTTTCTCTTTAAAATAACATAAACACAGTGTTAGCTGTCAATGAAAACAGATTAAAACTGATTTTTTTAGAATAAAATCAATGTCAATGAATATCGCGATTTTTAAAAATGTAAATGTAATTCGGGATCCCATTGTGACAACATTATGATGTTGAACGCGGCTGATGGCGAGGCAAGTGGAAAAGTGGTTTTGTAAAGTGTTTTTTGTAAAGTTTAAAATGTCAATAACGTAAAATATAACATCAATGGAACGAAACTTGG
Source organism: Amblyraja radiata (assembly GCF_010909765.2). Lineage (NCBI taxonomy): Eukaryota > Metazoa > Chordata > Chondrichthyes > Rajiformes > Rajidae > Amblyraja > Amblyraja radiata. The sequence continues at coordinate 23,439,715 of NC_045978.1, read as the reverse complement.
CCAGTGCACACCCCAGGACAATGGCGAGTAAGGTGCGCCAAAAATGTTTGCGCTATCGTGTACTGTTTAGGCTGTGTTTTGGAAAATCACACACACACACGTTTTAGTTTTATATAACTAAAACTCTCATATTGTTATATATATATTTATATATATGCTTTGATTTTAGAAAAAACGCTACCACATATGGCTGTGATTTATTGGCCATCATATTCAGAGTCCTCCGCTGCGCAGGCCCCGAGGATTTTTCCCAACTATGAGAAAGAAAAGACATTAGTGTTTAAAAAGTCTGAGATTCTCACTCCTGTCAATCACCGCCATAAAGGCCATGCCCCTTCCGGTGGTGGGGACTATATACCTGCAAGATGTCGAGGGTAAGGTCACGACTCTCTGTCTGACCTGGGAAACTACAGAACACTGAGTATGCAATGTACTTGAATAAATGATTTGTTGGCCCTTAATGAAAATGAAAATGAAATTAGTTGTTTGGCCTGCCCTGTGCTAACCAAAGATCATAGAGCGGAGCAAGATACTCCACTCCTACGTAATCCAACGCACTGAGGTGTAGGACGTAACGGAGCGTCACGGCCGCCATTGTCAATGCAAAACGCGACTTCCGTTATGCCTCTCGCATTGTAATCCAAAGATCCTATAGCTTGCTATCTATATTACTAAATCTCTGATCTTGACTGCTTTTGGCCAACTGTGCTGCGATTTCCGAGAGAACAACGCCACCTACAGCCGTCATTTTTGGCCACCTCGCTCAGAGCCCCCCTCCACCGTATGAGTGCGAAGGATTTTTTCCGTCGATGAAATTGAGAGGGATATTAATGTTTTTACAAAATTCCCCATTCTCTCTGCTGCCCCCGCTGACGGCAGGGGGAGGGACTATAAAACCAGGCAGTGTCGTGCCTCACTCAGTCTCTGCCAGACCAGGAAGCGAGAAGGTCACGGCTCTCTGAGCTGCGAATAACACTGAACGCACGTCTACTCCACGGTGATTCCCCTCGATGCGGCTGTAAAGTGGCTGCAGCCCTTTTTAACAAGTTTGTGTTCACAAAATGAATTTTGGTTGTCGGGTGTCTGCGGCCCAATTGTTTGCCTCGCCTTTTTGACAGGTTTGTGTTCACAAGATGAATTTTGGTTGTCGGGTGTCTGCAGCCCAATTGTTTGCCTTGGCTTGACTTTTAAAATCGTTGCAACAGTTGGATGCCTGCCCAAGCATCCATACGGTCCACAATGTCTATACTAGCCCTCTGGAAACCAGTATCTTCAGCCCGCAACACCCATACTAGCGCAACAGACAGCCCCCCCCACTGGCGAGCAGTATTGGAATTGGTGGAGGTGAAATATTGCGTTGGTGACCAGCCCTCCCGTGTGATGCTGGGACCTAATGGATCCCACTTAGTCTAGTAGTAGATCCTATAGCTTGCTATAGGATCTTTGGTGTTATCCGCAACGTTTTGGGCCGAAACCCTTCTTCAGTGTGTGATTTAGCTCATCTATCACTTCACATATTTTAGTTAATTTTATTGTAAATGTTTCCCCCCTGTTTTTGCCCATTTCCCTCCCATCCTTCCTCCCCAGCCCCCTCCTTTGCACAGTTTCCATTGCATTGTATCGTGCAGTTTCTATTGTATTGCTTTAACACACACTGCGCACAAAATTAAATTTAACATATATAAATATATGAATGTGTGTTTGTGTGTGTGCCTGTGTGTGAGAGGCAAGTTAGAAATAAATAGATAAAGTTCCTTCTCATGGATCAAAAGCAACTTTGATTTAAAGCAATACTATTTCTCTCTTTATCTTATTCGTCAGATGATGTACATAAACCATAAAGGCAATTATATTTATAAATATATACATATAAATATATGCATATATATATATAAATATATATATTTACAAAGTTGCACACAAAAATATGACATATGGGGTCAATTTTCAAATTCCTTATCAAGCACTTTATTGGGTTCATGACTAACATAGTATCAACAACAAATATAAGAAAAGATTGCACATTGATGGCAAGTTTCCTAAAAGGGCATCAGAATACACAAATACATTTTGTGTGACAGTTGTCACAGAGACCTGGTTGGCACAGTAAGTGCACGTATTTCTTATTCCATTCTATGTTGATGAATACCACATGAAACAATAAAATTGTAAACACCATTTCCACTTCATTCACCTGATCATGTAGTAGAATACTGCATCCATCTGAGTGGACACTGCATGTGATCTAAATGGTACATTACCTTATGGATCTGAGTGACATAGATGACCGATGAGACAGTGTGTTGCCATATTAAAGATTGGCTCAGTTTCTTAGTTTTGATGTCCAATTTATGTAAAAAATGTGATATAGATGTATATATACACACATCAAACACATTTTTTACATAAATTGGACATCAAAAGAGTTTCTTGCCACGGAGTGGATTTTCTTCCCAGCTGTAGCGGTCCACAGAGCAGAGCACTATTCTGTTCACTTGTGTTGCACATTAAAATTTTATTTCTTGTTGTTTTTCTATAAGGTATTTGTTTGTTTTCACTAAATAAACAATTTAATTCTTATAAAGTCATGGGTCTTTGTATTCATCGCAAATAAGTTCACCTACAACTTGATTATTAAACTTCAGTGTAACCTTTTCATGGAAAAAGCAGTTTGTTAATCATGGCATTGATCTCACATATTGAAACCATGTCTAATCATGGAATGCATCTCACATATAAAAACCTCGATTTATTAGATAAATAAAACACACATATTGAAATGCAAAATGTGTCATGAAACGTCATATAAAGCAGACAAAGACATGTAACCGCTTGTAAAATTATGGCATTTCAAAGAAAGTCCGATGGGTGAGGTATTATTATCACAGTATTACTAGTTTCACATACAGAAATCCTCCATTAACATACATAGATCCTCCTTTTATTAGATCAGTTCCTGCAGTGGTGGTCCTCTGTTTGTGGTGTGGGATGTTTGCTGCTGATCTTCAGCATGTGGTTCTGCCAGGGTACCCTGCCCAACTCGGAGTTGTAATAAGCACAGAGATGGTCCCTCTGCTCCTTGGCTCTCTTGTTGCAGGTGTTTCCTTGCAATGTGCCTAGTGCTACCATTGGTGCAGCCTGTCTTGCAGCTCTCCATGAATCTGTTTGTCCATCGTGTCACCCTCCACCATGGCTGCTGCTGCACCTCTGATGCGGATCAGTTTGTGGAGGACACATGCCGCGTAGACAGTGGTCTGCACATTCTCGGGCTCCTGCTCCATTGTAGTCAGCAGGAATCTGAATCTGCTAGCAAGGATACCAAAAGCATTTTCCACGACCCTCCTAGCCCTGGACAGCCTGGAATTAAAGATCCTTTGCTCCCTTGACATCCGCCTGTGAGGTCATGGCTTCATCATCCATGGCCTGATGCAAAGGCATCATCACCAACCAGTGCGTAGGGGATGTCAGGGTTGTTTTCTCCCGGCAGAGGTACTGGATCAGGAAGGCCTGCTCTCCCTTCTTCCAGTGCTTGCCCAAGGGAGGTCTCTATCCAGATCCCTCCATCTGCGGCACTGCCAGGTGTACCCACATCCACAAACAGGAAGTTATAGTTTGAATCGACCACAGCTAACAGCATGATGGAATGGAACTTCTTGTAGTTAAAGTACACAGAACCTCCCCTGGGTGGACACCGGATGGCCACATGCTTCCTGCCAACTGCCCCACATGTGTGCAGGAAGTTCCATCTGGTTTGAAACCCGTGCGCCACTCTCCTCCACTCGTCAGGTGCACTAGGGCAGTCAATCATTTCTTCTTCATATGCATTGTTGATGGCGTCACAGGTCTCTCGGACAACCTTGCTGATTGTGTTGTGAGCCACACGAAAATTGTAGGAGAGGCTCTTGTAGGAGTCTCCTGATGCAAGGTAGCGGAGGGTGATGGCCAGGCGCAGGCCTGGTTCCAGTGCCTTCCTCATGAAGGTGTCGTTTTCTGCAGCAGATGACTGACTCGTGTCTTTAGCTCCTGAAACAGGTCAGGGGGAATCCTGGTGAAGTTTCTAAAGGCAGACTCATCTTTCCGCTGCAGATCCGTCATCATGATCTCATACTGGCCCAAAGTGGGTCTCATCCGGAACAAGGACCTCGTCCACACAGACCTCTTCCTGGGTTTCTTGATAGCCTTCCTTGTTGTACTCCTGCCTAGATGATCTGTATACATGAGGGCTGCTGCTAACAGAAGTCTCTGTTGCTGTTGTAGCAATACAATCTGTATCTCTTCCATGATGTTCATGGAAAGTCAGCCAGCAACCCCCTTTACAGGCGTAAATGACTTCACGTGCTGTGTGACGCATGAAGATGCGCGACCGCCGCTTCCGGCCTGTCGTGCCAATCGCATGCAAGTGGGACAGGCCCTTTCCTGTTCTGCTCTGACATAATTTCCAACCAGGATCTATGATGACATCATACTTTCATTGCAGCTCCTGTAATTTTTTTAATGTTCACATTTCACTTTTGCTAAACTGCTGCAGTTATGCTCGATGTACAGTGTCACGACAGCCATTCTGTGTTCCGTCTGGAACTGTGTATAAAAGATATGGGATGCGTTTTATGAAATGAACTCTGCCAGTAATAGGTGGATTCACATTAAATTCTGGTATGTGGCCATAATAAACTGCAAGGCATGCCCACGCCCGGAGGGGAACAAACGTGAGGCCTCTGCCGAGGACCGATTGTTCCGTATCAGAAAGGGGGAGGTCAGAGGGGATGGTGAAAACATGGCAAGGGTTGGGGTCGGAGGAAGGAAGGTGAGTAGATGGAGGCCAAGGCGATGTCTGGTGGGGGGATGGTGGGTGTTCAGAGAGGAGGGGGGCATGAGGACTCTTGTATGGGTGGGGAGCAGCTGGGGTCATCTGCTTAAAAGGGGAAGGGGCAGAACCCCTGGGGTCCCTGTAGGAGGGGGGGAGCAGTAGGACCCAGCAGAGTCAGACCATGTGGTGTGGGTGTCTGCATCATGGAGAACAAAGATCATAGAGCGGAGCAAGGTATGCCACTCATGCGTCATGGGTGAATGTCGGCGCCATTTTACTGGGCTGCCTCGATACTGTCATGGCGTACACATCTACATCTATAGCTCACTGTTCTGCTATAAATGACTCTAATCGCCAATGTGTATGACCCTACCTGACTTTCTTCAGGTTCCCCAATAACAAAGAAAGGTGAGGAAATATTATTGTTTTCTGTCGATATTATTCTGTCCTGAAAATGTTATTTTCTTTTCACCCATCAACGGTCATTGAGAAACTAGGTTTGCCGGTACATTAGAAAGTTATTAGATTTTTTTTAATCGATCTATACTTACCACAATAATAAAGTCATCAATTTTTGTACCTCTGTACATTTTTGTTTTTGTTCTTGTAAGGCAGGAGTCTCCAAAATATGGCCCGCGGGATACATCAGGCCCATCACGAGATGAAACATTTACATTTTTCAGCTTGAAATTGTGCAATATGGTGCATACTGTAGCGAGTCTTATAACTTACACTTGAATGCAATATATATGCTTTAAATTGGATTGGAGCGTTTTTGAAAGGGGGGAGGCTGTGCGATCACTGATCACTGGCCTTGGGGGTACCCGGTGAGGGAGTGGAGCAACCGAGTGGGGAGAGGGTGTGGAAGAAGGGTAGGAACTTTTTGAAATTTGATGTATTAAAATCATGTTTTAGTGCACTGTAGAAGTATGATTTCAATGTTTTTTGTATGAAGTATTTTTAAGAGGTAACTTTTTAAGGGGTAACTTTATCCACACAAAGGGTGATGGGTGTATGGAACAAGCTGCCAGAGGAGGTAGTTGAGGCAGGGACCATCCCAACATTTAAGAAAAAGTTAGACTGAGACATGGATAGGACAGGTTTGGAGGTATGTACCAAAAGCAGGTAGCGTAGCTGGGACATGTTGGCGGGTGTGGGCAAGTTGCGCCGAAGGGCCTGTTTTCACACTGTATCACTCTATGACTACATTATGCCTCCACCATGCATGAATGCTTCAAAATCAAGTGATCGAGTTTTATTGCCATATACTCAAGCATAGAAACATAGAAAATAAGTGCAGGAATAGGCCATTTGGCCCTTCGAGCCAGCACTGCCATTCAATATGATCATGGCTATTCATCTAAAATCAGTACCTCTTTCCTGTTTTTTCCCCATATCCCTTGATGTCGTTAGCCCCAAGAACTAAATGTAACTCTCTCTTGAAAACATCCAGTGAATTGGCCTGCACTGCCTTCTGTGGCAGAGAATTCCACAGATTCACAACTCTCTACGTGAAGAAAGTTTGTCCTCATCTCAGTCCTAACTGGCCCCCCTTTATTCTTAAACTGTGACCCATGGTTCTGAACGCCCCCAACATCGGGAACATTTTTCCTGCAGTTACAGTAAGTGAAAATCTAGCAGGCAAGCAGGATGCTTTCACCAACCACCCCCATTTGAAGTCCACTATCTTCCACCGTATCTACCCAGTGCTTGGTACTTACTTCCAGCAGCCACTGGTTGTCCTCCAGGATGCACCGAGCCGCAGCCTGATCCATGCCGGTCACCTGGGCAAATTCGACAGAGAGACTCTCTCTCTCTCTCCCCCCCCCCTCTCTTCCGCTCTCTCTCCTCTCAACCCCCCCCCTCTCTCTCTCCCCCTCTGTCTCTCCCCTCCCCCTCTCTTTCCCCTTTCTCTCTCTCTCCTCTCTCCCTCGCTGTCTCTCCTCTCACCCCCTCTCTCTCCCGTCTCCCCCTCACTCTCTCCCCTTCCCTCTCTCTCTCCCCCCTCTCCCCACTTTCCCCCCTCTCTCCCTCCCACCTTACTCTTCCCCCTCTCTCTTGTCCCCCCTCCCCCTCTTCTCTCCCCCCTCTTCTCTCCCCCCTCTCTCTCCTCTCTCTCCCCCTCGCTTCCCCCAACCTCTTTCTCCCTCCCTCTCTATCTCCCCCTCTCTCCCTCTCCACACACTCTCCCCTCTCTCTTTCCCCTCTCTCTCTGTCTCTCCTCTCACCTCTCTCTCTTCCCCATTTCTCCCTCCTACCTCACTCTTCCCCTTGCCCTCTCTCCCCTCTGTCTCTATCTCTTTTTCTTTGCCCCCCTATCTCTCTTTCCCCCGTTTCTCTCTTTCGCCCTCTCCCCATCTTCCCCCTATCTTTTACCACCCCTCTCTCTTCCCCTCTCCCATTCTCTCCTACCCTCTCCTCCCTCTCCACCCCCTCTCTCTTCCCCCTTTCTCCCTCTCACCCCTCTCTCACTCCCCCCTTCTCACACCTCACTCTACCCCCTCTCTCTCCCCTACCTCTCTCTCCTCCCCTCTCCCTCTTCTCTCTCTCCATTCATGCCCCCTCTGTCTCTCCCCTCTCTCTCCTCTCAACCCCCCCCCCCTCTCCCACTGTCTCCCTGTCTCCTTCCCCTCTCTCTCTCTCCACCTCCCTGTGAGAGTCTGTCCCTTCGGCACAGAGACTCTCGCGGCAGCAGAGCAACGCTGCCGACGCCTCCGACGCCTGGGACATGCACTGTCCGGAGCGCTCCATGGCCAGAGCTGCAGCGAGCGACACGCCGGCCCCGGCAAACACTCGTCCGTCCCAGCTCCCCGCATCTGTTCCGGCCGCTGGTTCTGCTCCCATCCCTCCCGCAGCCTCAACACCCGCGGCTCTCCAACACCCGGGGACCATGCAGTTTATCCGAGTTTTGAAATTTTCGGTGATCACAAAATTTCTCACCACTGAACGTGAGAAATGTCTGATGAGCATGAGAGTTTGCTTGAGGGCGTGAGTCTCACGCTCAAAGCGTGAGAGTTGGCAGCCCTGTATAAATACAAGTATACAGTGTATGTATGTCCCTGTACATAAACTCGCAATAGGCCTATAGCCCTTTATTGATTGCTACACGTTCTTGCAGCTGTTAGCAGTACAACACAATAGCAAGTTTAGCAATTCAATATTAATTTCTTAGTGTTAGTTAATGTCAATTAGTGTGTGCGTACATATGTGCATGTTGGTCATTCACCGTCTCTCAGGTTATGGTATGCTGTTACGTATTGTGCACCAAGATGTGCCGTATTTCCTTCGCCAAGGATTATTGTTAGTTTTGATGTATCATCTAGTTCTTTAAAATCAGGGGTTGCCACACTGAGTTTGTCAAAGTATGCTTTCCTTGTTTTGTCAAATTTTTTGCATTTTAGGAGGAAGTGCACCTCTGTTTCAACCTCATCTGTCAAACAGTGGCCGCCTATTCTGTTTTCTCTTGGTTGCCAGAATCTTTTCTGTCTTCTTTTTTCAACTGCCAAATAGTGGTCACTTAACCTGTATTTGGTGAGGGTCTGTCTGCTTTATGTCTCTAACAGTTAAGAGGTAGTCTGCCAATTTATAATTTATTTTTAGGGCACGGTAACATTCTAATCTGCTTTGGCTTTTGGTTTCTTTATCCCAATGTTCCAAATATGTTTCTTTACATTGTTTGATAATTTGGTTCACTCTAACTGGTGATTGGGGGGTCAGTATTGATCTGAGGCCGGTCAGGGTTTAACTGGATAGGGTTTAACTGAATTGGGGTAGTTAGTCTCAGTACCAACTGACACAGGGAACTCTTTTCTGGGTTCCCCTCTTGTGTTTGAAGGGCTTTAAACTGGAGGGTATCTGGGGGGCTAGATTTAAGGTGATTCCAAAAATTTAGTGCTCTTTTCTGGATATTTATTATCAGTGGGTATCTGCCTAGTGGGTATCTGCCCTACATGCGTTTGTTGGTGTTTTCCTTTGGATACGGAGGATGTTCCGACAAAATTCCACATGCAGGGCCTCCGTTGTATGTTTTTCCCATTTACTATAACTATGGTGACTGAGCGGACCCCATACTTCACTACCATAAAGCACAATAGGCTGGATTACGCTGTCAAATATTTTAAGCCAGATTTTAATTGGAATTTGGATGTTGTAGAATCTTCTTTTTATTGCATACAGAGCTCTTCGAGCTTTCTCTTTTAGTGCATTCACTGCCATATTGAAGCTCCCTGATGCTGAAACAGTTAGACCAAGGTAAGTATAGCTCATAGTGTGTTCGATAACAGTACCATTGAGAGTAAATTTGTATTTATCTTCCTGACATCTGGGTCTTTTCTGAAAAATCATGATGTTGGTTTTCTTTAGATTTACTGCCTGGGCCCAATTTTGGCAGTACTCATCAAGTAGGTCCAACTGTTGCTGCAGTCCCTGTTCTGTGTGGAACAGCAGAACCAAGTCATCCGCATAAAACAGGGATTTTACCTCTCCGTCCAGAAGACAGAGGCCCGACGCTGTGCTCTGGTCCAACTTTACTGCCAAATCGTTGATATATACATTAAACAGTGCCGGGCTCAGATTGCAGCCTTGCCGGACGCCTCTTCTCTGGGTGAAGAGATCGGTGCGTTTGTCCCCAATTTTAACGCCACATTTATTATTCAGATACATTGATTTGATAAGGTCATATACCTTTCCTCCTATACCAGCCGAGGAGTTTGTAATAGAGCCCTTCATGCCAAATAGAGTCAAATGCTTTCTCAAACTCAATAAAACAGGCAAATATTTTCCCATTTTACACTTGGTGTGCATGTTTTTCAATGAGAGTGTGGAGGGTATAAATGTGGTCAGTGGTACGGTGTTTTGGGAGGAAGCCAATTTGGTTTTTACTGAGAATGTTGTGTTTGTTAAGGAAATCCTGCATTATGTTATTTATGATACTGCAGAATAACTTCCCTAGGCAGCTACTGACACAGATGCCACGATAATTATTTGGGTCTAATTTGTTTCCACTCTTATCAATGGGTGAAATAAGCCCTTGACACCAAATATCAGGGAAATAACCTGAACGTAATATGATGTTGAACAGCCTAAGCACTATGTCCTGCATCTCCGGAGTGCTGTACTTGAGCATTTCATTCGTGATGCTGTCTGGACCGCAGGCTTTCTTTGAGTGGAGAGATTTTATTTTTATGGTCAGTTCTTCCAAAGTAATTGGGGAATCAAAAGGGTTTTGATAATCTTTAATTACTGCTTCTAGTGTTTGGAGTTTTTCTTTGATATGGAAATAATTGGAGTTTATTTTATTTATTGGGATGTCTTTATATAGATTTTTGAAGTGTGCTCTCCAGATATCACCGTCTTGCATTGGTAGTGATTGTAGTTTTGTTGTAGTTTCTATCTCTCCCCCTCCTCTCTCTCTCTCCCTTTGCTCGCTCTCCCTTCTCTCTCTCTCTCCCTTCTCTCTCTCTCTCTCTCTCTTGCTCGCCCTTCTCCATCTCTCCCTTCTCCCTCTCTCCCTTCTCTCTCTGCCCTCTGTCTCTGTCTCTGCCCTATCTGCCTCTCTCTCTCTCTGCCTGAGAGTTGGCAGCACTGCTAGTGTCATGTCCAAAAGAGGATAGAAAGAAAATGCTAAAATAGTCTATGTAAGAAGATTTTAATAAGCTCTTCTACAATCGAGGTAAATTGACATATTAGAGGCAAAATGCATTTTCAAAATACAGGTCTCTCCCCACAACTGAAAACAATTGCACTTAAGTGATATATCATCCATTCTGCAGGTAGGTAGTTATAATCATTTTTTTTTCTTATTAGTTAATCCTATATGATATTTTCTGTAATTTTAGATGTCGACAGTGGGTCCAGAATACTCGTCAACAAGATCTCCAACACCGAACTCCGGTGTACTTGTCAACCAACTGCCGTCTTTGTTCTGAACACTGAACTTGACCAGTTTTCCAACAGGCAGACCAATAACAGGCTAAATTGCAATACAGTTCCAACTCTCTTTGACATCCCTAACCCGCTGAAATGCCTGTTTTCCCAACGCAGGTTACTCAAGAGGAAGAATGAGAACCTCTCGTTACCCACACAAAATTGTGCAAATGACGATATATTTATTATTGTATATGTTGGAAATTTTGTCCTTTGGGGTAAACAAGGGGTGGGGCTATCATTGTTTGAAACATGTTGAATTTTACATAACTTTCGTTGGTTAGCTGATATGCAAAACACTGCAACCCTGTATATCTCGCACACAAAATTATGTAAATTATGTAAATATTACTTGTTTAAGAAGTTCAATTTAGAATTATTTGAAATTGTGGGGGTTGGTGCAATATACTGCTGACCCACAAATGTGTCGTTATGAGACATACACATTTTAAAAATCCATGTCTCAAAAAAAAGCAAGAAGGTCCCCATGATATTTGACCAACTTATCGGCTGAATTTAAATATGTAGGTATGTATGCACTACATTGTATTACGCTAATATAGAATGAAAGAATGGAAAAATATTTTGACATTGTGTTCATGGATATTTTATTTACAATATTAGGATTATATATATATATATATAAAAAAGGTTAATAAACAAATTAGAGGAAATCACAAGAAAGAAACTTCCATTCATGAAGGAGTGTTATAGGTCAATCACTGTGAATACATAGAATACATAGAAACATAGAAAATAGGTGCAGGAGTAGGCCATTCGGCCCTTTGAGCCTGCACCACCATTCAATATGATCATGGCTGATCATCCAACTCAGTATCCCATCCCTGCCTTCTCTCCATACCCCCTGATCCCTATAGCCACAAGGGCCACATCCCTCTTAAATATAGCCAATGAACTGGCCTCAACTACCTTCTGTGGCAGAGAATTCCACAGATTCACCACTCTCTGTGTAAAAAATGATTTTCTCATCTCGGTCCTAAAAGACTTCCCTCTTATCCTTAAACTGTGACCCCTAGTTCTGGACTTTCCCAACATCGGGAATAATCTTCCTGCATCTAGCCTGTCCAACCCCTTAAGAATTTTGTAAGTTTCTATAAGATCCCCCCTCAATCTTCTAAATTCTAGCGTGTACCAGCCGAGTCTATCCAGTCTTTCTTCATATGAAAGTCCTGCCATCCCAGGAATCAGTCTGGTGAACCTTCTCTGTACTCCCTCTATGGCTTTCCTCAGATTAGGAGACCAAAACTGTATGCAATACTCCAGGTGTGGTCTCACCAAGACCCTGTACAACTGCAGTAAGGCAAGGCAAGTTTATTTGTATAGCACCTTTCAACAACAAGGTAATTCAAAGTGCTTTACATAAAACATTTAAAGCATTTGAAAGAAACACATATAAAATGACATTTAGATGTAAAACGATTATTAGATTATTCAGATAAAATAATTACAAAATTAAAAGCAATCAAATAGAATATTTAAAATAGAATAAAACCAGGAATATAAGTTACAGTGCAGTATAGGTAATTAATAAATTGTATTGTTTACTGAAAGGCAGCGGCAAACAGAAAAGTCTTCAGTCTAGATTTAAAAGAGCTGAAAGTTGCAGCAGACCTGCAGTTTTCTGGGAGTTTGTTCCAGATATGTGGTGCATAAAAACTAAATGCTGCCTCTCCATGTTTAGTTCTGACTCTGGGGACACAGAGCAGACCTGTCCCAGATGATCTGAGAGGTCTGGGTGGTTCGTAGCTAAGCAGAAGATCAGAAATGTATTTTGGCCCTAAACCATTCAGTGCTTTGTAAACCAACAGTAGTATTTTGAAATCAATTCTTTGACAGACAGGAAGCCAGTGTAAAGACCTCAGAACTGGAGTAATGTGATCTACTTTTTTGGTCTTAGTGAGGACTCGAGCAGCAGCGTTCTGAATTAACTGCAGCTGTCTGATCGACTTTTTAGGGAGACCTGTAAAGACACTGTTACAGTAGTCGAGCCTGCTGAAGATAAATGCATGGACAAGTTTTTCCAAATCCTGCTGAGACACAAGTCCTTTAATCCTTGATATATTCTTTAGGTGATAATAGGCTGACTTTGTGACTGTTTTTATGTGGCTGTTGAAGTTCAGGTCTGAGTCCATGACTACTCCTAAGTTTCTGGCTTGGTTTGTTGTTTTTAGCATTACCATTTGAAGCTGGGTGTTAACTTTTAATCGTTCTTCCTTGGCTCCAAAAACAATTATTTCAGTCTTTTCTTTGTTTAATCTGTAGAAATTCAGTAGAACCTCCCTGTTCCTATACTCAAATCCTTTTGCTATGAATGCTAACATACCATTTGCTTTCTTCACTGCCTGCTGCACCTGCATGCCTACTTTCAATGACTGGTGTACCATGACACCCAGGTCTCGTTGCATCTCCCCTTTTCCTAACCGGCCACCATTCAGATAATAGTCTACTTTCCTGTTTTTTGTCACCAAAGTGGATAACCTCACATTTATCCACATTATACTGCATCTGCTATGCATTTGCCCACTCACCCAACCTATCCAAGTCATCTTGCAGCCTCCTAGCATCCTCCTCACAGCTAACACTGCCCCCCAGTTTTGTGTCACCCGCAAACTTGGAGATGTTGCATTCAATTCCCTCAACCAGATAATTAATATATATTGTAAATAGCTGGGGTCCCAGCACTGAGCCTTGCGGTACCCCACTAGTCATTGCCTGCCATTCTGAAAAGGACCCGTTTACTCCTACTCTTTGCATCCTGTCTGCCAGCCAGTTCTCTATCCACATCAATACTGAACCCCCAATACCGTGTGCTTTAAGTTTGCATACTAATCTCTTATGTGGGACCTTGTCGAAAGCCTTCTGAAAGTCCAGATATAACACATCCACTGGTTCTCCCCTATCCACTCTACTAGTTACATCCTCGGAAAATTCTATAAGATTCGTGAGACATGATTTACCTTTCATAATTCCATGCTGACTTTGTCCAACGAATTCACCACTTTCTAAATGTGCTGCTATCCCATCTTTAATAACTGACTCCAGAATTTTCCCCACCACCGATGTTAGACTAACCGGTCCGTAATTCCCCGTTTTCTCTCTCCCTCCCTTTTTAAAAAGTGGGGTTACATTAGTTACCCTCCAGTCCTCAGGAACTACTCCAGAATCTAAACAGTTTTGAAAAATTATCACTAATGCATCCACTATTTCTGCAGCTACTTCCTTAAGTACTCTGGGATGCAACTTATCTGGCCCTGGGGATTTATCGCCCTTTAATCCACTCAATTTACCTAACACCACTTCCCGGCTAACCTGGATTTCACTCAGTTCCTCCATCTCATTTAACCCCCGGTCCCTTGCTTTTTCCGGCAGATTATTTATGTCTTCTTTAATGAATACAGAACCAAAGTAGTTATTCAATTGGGGGTACACAAAATTGCTGGGGAAACTCAGCGGGTGCAGCAGCATCTATGGAGCGAAGGAAATAGGCGACGTTTCGGGCCGAAACCCTTCTTCCTTTTTTATTAAAGAGGTGGATCTTCCGGCGGATGAAATACAGCTGGGGTCCGTTGCAGGTCTGGGTTAGTGAGGCCTGAAGTACAGGGAGTGTCGATGTGAGGTCCTGTTGGTGCCGGCGCATCGCGACCAGGGTGGATCTCAGTGCCCGGTTGGAGAATTGCTGGGTATGCCGGTGGATGGCCAGTCGGTACCGATGGTCCGGTTGGGGTCCGAACTGGGAGGTAGGGAACTGGAGCTGGAAGCCGTGGGGTATGAGATGATGGCGAAGGCATGCCCCGAGGAAGCAAATGTGGCTGTGGTATCGAGTCTGGGTAAGGGTATGGTCGTACAGTTGGAGGGCAGGGGGGATCACAGAAGGTGTGCAGTTAGAGAGGAGGTTGTGAAACTGTCTCCGGAGAGGAGGAGAACTTCTTCAAAGTAGGCATACCTTGAGGAGATATCGCAGTGGAGTAGACAAAGTGTTCAAAAGGGAACTGCAGATGCTGGAATGGTTATTCAATTGGTCTGCCATGTCCTTGTTCCCCATGATCAATTCGCCTGTTTCTGACTGCAAGGGACCTACATTTGTTTTAACTAATCTTTTCCTCTTCACATATCTATAAAAACGGCTGCTGATGCTGAAACCTGGCTTAATATGGTGGCTGGGCTGGGTACTATAGCATGCATTGACGTAACAATTTCATTAATGGCCCGTAAAACCTGAACTAGTCGCCATTCGGTGCGTCCTGGTTTTGGCACTGGGAAGATGGCAGTGTTGCAAGATGAGTGACAGCGTACGAGTATGCCCTGGTGCAGTAAGGACTGAACCAGCTATCGTATACCGGCAACAGCCTCTGGTTTTAAAGGGTACTGGTGCACTGCAGGGAGGTGGACATCCAGCTTAAGTGTAACCCTTACTGGAGTACAATTAGTCAGTCCTACCTCGTGCGGTGACGCCGACCATATCTGCTCTTTGTCCTCAATGTTGGGTTGTGGTTGATGTCTTCGGGTTGTTCCTTCGATAATCTGGCATTCTTCCTAGTATTCCAAAGTACCTGGTTCCGCAATATATATATACAAGGTATCCCAATTCCTTTGCTGAATGTCCTGGTTTTACTGAGGTAGTGATGTGTGGGGCCACTAGGGGGGCATTCTGTTTCCATAGTTCCTCCTCTGCCTGTACTATTATCGCCATTCCTGGCTCTCCTGATACATTTCCTATCAGTCGTACAGTTGTAGCTTTACCTTGCAGCAGCCCAAAGAAATCACTCATCTTAGCATTGCATCCAGTGGGATCGTAGAAGAGGGTAACATGTGGATTTGGGATGTCTCCTAGCATGGGAGATCAATTGGAATACAACATTTGTCTAGTCTGTGGGTGCATCCTGCTGTCAGAGCAGGTAATTCCTGCTTTCAATCCCATTAACAAGTCTCTTCCTGCTAGATTGCATCCAAGGTGTAGGGTAACAGAGAAGGTGAGGGTGCACTGTTCCTGGTCGAAAGTAACAGTGAGAGGTTGAGTAAAGGGGTAGCATCTTGTTTTCCCATCCAAACCAGAGAGGCGAGTTACATTATCGGACAGGGGAACTGCCAGATACTCCACAAGGTCCTGATCCAGGGCTGAGGAAGTTGCCCCGGTATCAATCATAAATGGAACTCTGGCATCCACAAGCATCATTACTATAGGTTCTTAATAGGGGTTGACAGTCAGGGGAAAGAGGCGCTTCTCAGGGGTGCTGGTGGGTCATTGGTAAAAGGGATTGTTGGTAGTGTGCGGGGTACGTTTGTATTCCTCATGTCTTCCCCTTCCCTCTCCTTCTCTGGAGGAACAGTCCCTCATCCAATGCCCAATTCCCCGAAATTGAAAACAGGCTCCTCCACGACCTCGTCCCCCTGTGAATCTTTTTGGATTATCCCTTTCTCTGTTTCCCTGGTATTCATTTCTTCATTGGGGTATCATTTCATATGCTCTGCCTCGTCCCCTTCATCTATTGCCTGGGCGCATAGCCATAATGTGGCGCGATTCATTCTCCGACTCTCCCAGATAATATTCCGTTTTTATACAGGGTGCTGAGGATCCCGAGAGCGAGCTTCCTGAACCATCTGTTCAAAAGGTCATAACTACCCATCTCATCTGGGTGATATCGTTATCTGCCCAGTTAAGGTTGGTCTTTATCATGGATTGTACTTTTACTGGCAGACAACTCATAAGTATCGCATTAAACTGCTGGGACAGCCATCCTGTATTAAAATTAACATTGCCAGCGTGAGCCTAATAAGTAGCAGTAAATCTATCCAGATAATCATGGCTTGTTTCTTTGGAATGTGGCTTACAATCAACTATCACTGAAATGTTAATGGGTTTCTTGAGTCATTCCCTTAAGTGTGTCATCATAAATTCACTACAGGCTTGGGAATCAAGTGGGTAGGCTGCCTTCAGTGACTCCCTCATTTGGTGTTTCATTAGATTTTTTCAATTTTAATCTTTGTGCCTGTGATAGCAAGGACATGGTCATTGACCAGATGTCTCTGTCTGTCGCTTTATAGTATTCTATAGTGGAGCAAATATAATCTACAAAGTCCTGAGGATTTTCCTCTTTGTTTGGTGCTTTACCACGAATCATGCACATTTCTTGGGGTTTCCATACCGAATACATTTCCATTGTTTGCTCCTGATCATTTTCAGCTTGTGGGTTAACTACCGTTCGGAATGGGTAAGTTCCTTTTGATCCTGATATCATACACGGGTGAGTTTTTACACCCTCAGCTATGGAAGGCTGATATTCTCCCCCGTCTTCACCTCATGTTTCCTCTTCAGATGAGGTACGAAGGTAAGCTAGCCAAGAATATAAAGGAGGATAGTAAAAGCTTATTTAGGTATGTGAAGAGGAAAAAATTAGTTAAGACCAAAGTTGGACCCTAGAAGCCCGAAAAAGGTGAATTTATTATAGGGAACAAGGAAATAGCAGATGAGTTGAACAGGTACTTTGGATCTGTCTTCACTAAGGAGGACACAAACAAGCTTCCTGATATAGTAGTGGCCAGAGGATCTGGGGTGTCGGAGGAACTGAAGGTGTTAGAAATATTTTTCCCAACAAACGACAGTCACAGAAATTTAGATCCAACTGAATGTTTAATACATGAGAGAGGATCGCACAGAGTAGAGGCGTCTGAGTGAGTCTCTCTCTCGAAGCAGCGCCCGAACTCATTCTTTTATACAATGGAGTAAACAAGGATGTATCGACCACAACTTAATCTCACCACGCAGGTATCGGCCACAATTTAATCTCACCACGCAGGTATCGAGCACGACTTGATCTCATCACGCAGGGTACAACTTAATCTCATCATGCAGGGTACAAAGTACAAACCGACAGTCAGCACATAATGTCATCCCAAGATAGACTTGCCCATACATGATTCTTAAAGGTACAGTCCCTGATAACTATAGGAATGAATTTTTATATCATTTCCCCCCTGTTTATACAATTATCCAACAATTTATTAACAATTTCCAAAAATTCCCCCGTCCCGAACGCCTCCTCGGTTCCACCACAACATTGCACTTCTTTTGACTTTATGCAATCTGTTCATCCGCGGAGGTCCGTTCATAGGCTGTGGGCCGAGGAGCTTTATTCTGCAGTTTCGTGACCCAAGTCACCAAACTACATGAAACTTTCACATGTTGTGTAAAAATATTTATATAAATCACCCCTGATACTCGATATGAAGAAGACTTGCACATTTTTTATTAAATTAGAGAAAAAACAGAAAAATGTCGGGAATTTTTTAGTCCAATCAAAGCACGTTTAACATTGATTTGTCTGCCAGCTGGCCAATCACACGCTTTGTTTCAGGCTAGCACACAAAATGGCTGAGGGGGCTTCACAGATGCCTGTTTTACTGGAGATTCCGATTTGCTGTTCTGTGGAATAAATGTCGTGGAAACTTGCAGCAGGTTAATTGTATTTAGTGGGAAAAGCATTAAAAAGGCTGAAGAAAGTGCTGCGAAGTGGATTAAAGTGCAAGAAAGTCTTCAAAGTCCCTGCTGATGTGTTGGAACACAAAGAAGGCCCCCATGAATCAACTCTAACTAAAAGGTAAGACTAAAGTCTGAATTTATGAAAATCTATCTGTATGGACTTTAATTAATTTAATATAATGTGAATAAATTCATTCATTCATTCCTTATTCATTCGTTCACTCACTCACTCACTCACTCATTCATTCATGAAATTGAGGGCCTAAACTATAACACAGTCAATTAAACATTGTCACTAATGCCAGCTTGTTGTAGAGTAATAAGTCTTTAACAGCTAATCTCGGAGCTGCCTGCGAAAACTTACCGGGAAAAAGTGCTCCGATCGCGGTACTCGCGGTAAAGAGCGATTGATATCCCTCCGTTTTTCTCCCGTTATCGGGGTCTGAAAACGACCGCTACAGACGGCACTATGTACAGCCTTTTCCCCGCCCCACCCGCGGAGATGATCCGCGGCTCCGCGATCGCGAATCGGCCCTTATTAATTGAGACCGCGGCTTCACTTTACCGCGAGTACCTAGGCCCCGCGATCGGAGCACTTTTTCCCGGTAAGTTTTCGCAGGCAGCTCCGAGATTAGCTGTTAAAGACTTATTACTCTACAACAGGCTGGCATTAATGACAATGTTTAATTGACTGTGTTATAGTTTAGGCCCTCAATTTCATGAATGAATGAGTGAGTGAGTGAGTGAGTGAGTGAGTGAGTGAGTGAGTGAGTGAGTGAGTGAGTGAGTGAGTGAGTGAGTGAGTGAGTGAGTGAGTGAGTGAGTGAACGAATGAATAAGGAATGAATGAATGAATTTATTCACATTATATTAAATTAATTAAAGTCCATACAGATAGATTTTCATAAATTCAGACTTTAGTCTTACCTTTTAGTTAGAGTTGATTCATGGGGGCCTTCTTTGTGTTCCAGCACATCAGCAGGGACTTTGAAGACTTTCTTGCCCTTTAATCCACTTCGCAGCACTTTCTTCAGCCTTTTTAATGCTTTTCCCACTAAATACAATTAACCTGCTGCAAGTTTCCACGACATTTATTCCACAGAACAGCAAATCGGAATCTCCAGTAAAACAGGCATCTGTGAAGCCCCCTCAGCCATTTTGTGTGCTAGCCTAAAACAAAGCGTGTGATTGGCCAACTGGCAGACAAATCAATGTTAAACGTGCTTTGATTGGACTAAAAATTACCCGAAATTTTTCCGGTTTTTCTCTAATTTAATATAAATGTGCAAGTCTTCTTCATATCGAGTTTCAGGGGTGATTTATATAAATATTTTTACACAATATGTGAACATTTCATGTAGTTTGGTGACTTGGGTCACGAAATCCTATTTCTAGACACATTTTTGATGCTCGGCCCACAGCCTATCAGGCCATGAAGGTATCACTTAGGACAATGACCACTTCTTCTTACTCAATTCCTTTCTGCGGAACCAACTCGTACACTATCTGCATTTTCTTTGTAAGGGGTGTTTCTATTAGTCTGTGAGACAACCCTCGAACACAGGGAATTATACTGCATCCCAATCCGACTAACATTCCTGTAATCACTGTGAAGGATGTTAGTGCAGAAATGACAATATTTTCCCATTTCCCGAACCAGCTTTCTGCCTTTAGTTACATGCAATATTACACATCACAATTGAATTGGCAACAAAGACCAACGTATTATCAAAGCTCCAAATATCATCTTTTGAGGGTACATATCAACAAACGCCAAAGTGAGACGACTTATCCATTAGGCCACAGTCCCTTACACTTATACCCAGTTGAGAAGTCCTTGGGGACACGTCAGTGAGAATGCATTCAACAGCTTGTATTGCTTTCTCATTTATTCCAAGAATTGATTCTCAGTTATCCAATTTCATACATTAAAGTGTTCCTTCCTTTTAGACTTGGGTTAATAACCAGCATTCTATTCTGCATATACTGCCCAGTCCTTAAATTGCCTTAACCTTCCGGTTCTGTAACCCACCATGTGCTTCTTAATGTACGAGCTGATTTCTGGCCGCATGCCGCTTAATAATTCTATTTTTAGTTGTTGGGCGAATGGTCCGTCATCCACCCACTGGACGGGCACCACTATCCCGCTATTTGCCTCGAATACTTCTCAATCTGGCAAAATAGTGGCGCACGTCCTCGTCCTTTGTCTGCACACATCCTCTTATTTTATTATAGTCAACCATTTTTCGGTAATGCTCCCTTATACGCCCTTCCATAGCTATTCTCCTTTGTTGATAAACATTATCATTAGGTTCCCATTCGAAATGCAATCCTGCCGCGTTATGGGGGTTCCAATCCCCTTCTATCAAACACCAATCAAAACCGAATATACTTCGCTAGGCTTGTTCATATTCAACACTGTTTAACTGATAACTCACGACCAGGTTTCAGTCGTGAGTGGGCTGGGCTGCTCCTCCTGGATTAGGCATGGCTATCATTGGCAGGATATTCCCCTTCCCTTCGCCCATTCGGTTAAAGGTCGGGCGAGGCGGGCTCATTAGGGCCCCCATTCCCTCCGTTATTTGTTCCATAAATGGTTTAAAATTAGTTCCTGACCTGGTGACGCTCGGATTTTGTAAACCTGATATGGGTCCGTGAACTCGGGCCGTCCCGGTCCCAGCTTCGCTCCTTTCTCCCGGTGGCAAGGCCACTCCACCTTCCTGAAAATAGGGAGGGGGTGGGCACTCGCCGTCCCAGGGTTCGCCGGCAAAGGCGCCGACGCATTTTTAGGCGGCGATCGATAGAAGACCTAGTTGTCTCCTTTCTGTAGGTACGCCGTCGTCTGTTCTTCTTTTTTCTTTTTCTCCTCCTGTCCGTCCTTCCGTACTTTAGCTACACCGAGCCAAATTCGTGCCTGTTGGTAGCCTAATTTATCTTTGTTTATACGTTTCTTAACGGCATCATTTAATATTGCGGACATTAGTTTAGAACAATCGTCTACCAATCATTTACCACTAAACCCATAGTCCCTTTCCACCTCCGTTTACAATTTTTTTTGCTATCTATAAAAATGTATTTTTCATCGCCTTCGTAACTTTTTTGAGTTTGTCGAACCCATACTTCCCTCTCGTTTACACTGTCAGTACTTACACTTTCCTTTTTCCTCCTTCAAGTCACACTTGACAAGGGTTTATGAAGTCCCAGACTTCCGTGGCAGCGCCACACGAGTAGTCGCACTACTCAGGGACAATTATTCACAACAATTGTGATGAAGCTGAATTTTAGTTAAAATATAAGAAGATATTAAAATAGGTTTCTGGGCTAGCTTACAGCTTATAGTTAGTCTCAAATTAGGCTTGCCTTAGGTTGCGGGTGTGTGGGATAATAAATACCATAACATTGTCTCCCAAGTGACAAGCAGAGAAGAGCTAGATCTCTTTGAAGTAAGATGCCGTAAACAAAGTGGCCAATGTTATGGGGGAGGAGGCGAGAAAGGAAGAGAGAAACAGCTAGTCATATCTGTGAAGTAAGATGCCATAAACCAAATGGGCAATGTTTATGAGGGACCAAATGACAGAGAGGAAGCAGCGAAAGAGCTAGGGTGATCTCTGTGAAGATAAAATGGCCTTATCCAAATAGCCAATGTTTATGAAGGACGAGAAAAGAACCAGGGAAGTAGAAAGATAAAATGTCGTAAACCAAATGGCCAATGTTATCTTGTACTATGTAAACAAAAGGCCTTTGATGTGATGCATTCTGTGGAAACCTTTTCCTGTACCTCTGACCGTGACTAATGTCTGAAATGTGCTCAGGGGACAAAAAAAACCCTATTTAAGGCAATGTAATTCTGTTGTTCAGTGTGGTGGACGGAGGACGGTCAAGTGTCTGTAATGGTCACTTGACTGGAGTTCTCCCTCCCTTCCATCGGCCGATAATAAGTAAAGTTGTGAACTGGTCTACCAAACAGTTTGTGTGGTGTCTGTTTATTAAGAAGCGAACCTGGTTTAGTAGTTAAGAAAGTAGCTTTTTCATTGGCGTAGTTATGCAGGCCTCGCTGGGACCACATCAACAGCTGACTGTGCAAGAGGTTGCAGAGGTTGCCGGGATTGGAAGGGAGATAACTGAGCTCTATCGGCCCCCTTGTAAGACCGACTCCCTAGAAACTCCCGGGAACATCTGTGATCCTTCATCAGACATTGAATTGGTTCCCTGCCGAGGTTCTTAGAAACAGACAAAGGTAAGACCAGTTGGGCTTTATATGTTTTTTTTTAAGAAGGGATTGTGTATGTATTTTTAAGACAGAATTGTGCATGTATTTTTAAGAAGGGCTTGTGTATATTTTTAAGAAGGACTTGAGCGGTTTCTCTTTCTATCTCTCTTTGTTTTCTCTTTTTTATCTCTCTCTACTAAGGGCTCATCGGCCTCGTTAAGACATCCGTGATTTGTCGGGTTGAATGGTGGTTGAGGTTTGCGTCTGGCTTATTGAGACATCTGAAGAGTTGTCGGATTCAGAAATAAGTGGCGTTGTATATTAAAGATTTAAGAAGTCTGCCAGGTTGAGAAACAGGGGTCCCGGTTAGCGGGTCTGCTTCGTTGAGACACTTGGGTCGTATATTAAAGGGTTAAAAAGTCAGCCAAATTGAGAAACTGGGGTCTCGAGTAGCGAGTTGGCCTGGTTGATATATTTGGAACGATTCGGAATTAAGAAGTCTGCTTTCTTTTTCTCTTTCTTTCTATCTATCTATGGGGAATGCTCTGGATAACAGTCCAACATATGTGTTATTTGAATCCTAGGTATAATAAGAAATTTAGAATGTTAAGTTACAAGTTGACCAAACGGTTAGGGGATGAAGCCTGGCCAGTAGGGGGAACATGGAATGTAGAGACATTTATATGGGAAAGGAAGACAGGAAAGAAATGGAAGAAAGGAATTAAAACATGGAAAGCAGGAACAGAGGAGAAGCATGAGGAAAGTAGAGTTCGAAGTTAGATGGATACTGTATGTAAGAAGGGGATAGAGTTAAGAAACAAGGATAGCACTCGGAAAGGATGGAACGTATTGCAACTAGAATGCCAGTGGGCAGAGGAACAAGAGGAAATAATTAAAAGACAGACAGGAGGTGAGAAACAGGTGATGGTTAGTAAAAAATAAACCCAGTACTGGTAAATCCTCTGGAGGAGACCATGTCTGGCATGACGACCCTATTTGGTAATGAAGATGAGGAGTTAGATAATTTTGGGAGATGTCCACCTATGCCCTACCAGTAGCAATGGCATCTTTACCTGGGACAGTTCCGTCAGTAACATCCCTATACCTTGAAGTTCTGACCTTACAAAGCTCCCCAGGATTGGGAGCACGGGAATGCCTTTCTGTGCGTAATTTGCTTGAGGCATTGATGTTACCAGAACAGCTGGTCATTGTTAAATGTACTGCACACATTGGTGCTGGGGACCCTATAGCAAAAGGCAATAGGTTGCTGATAGTGTATCCAAACAGGCAGCCTGTACATCCAAATGTGTAGTGACAGCACGTAAACAGATGCTAGCAAATAGTACGGTCCTGCCAAACATGAAGGAGGTATGTACATTACAGAGGGACGCCTCTCATATATAATAATAACTATGGAAACAAGAGGGCTGTGCCATTGATTCAGCACACCCCGCTTGGACAAGTTGGTGTATTCGATACATTTTTACTCGTCTTACCCATGCTGGTAAGGAGGGAATGATAGGATAACAAAGGAAATGTGGTGGCAGGCCTCTGAATGTAAAATTTGCCAACAAAGTAATCCAGGCAAATCAATTAAGATACCCTCAGCGGTGACGCCAATGCCATCACGATCGTTTGAATGCATACAGATTGATTTTATTGAAATGCCAAGGGCCCAGTGTTATAAATATTGCTTAGTGATTTTAGATTTATTTAGCAGGTGGAGTGAAGCTCTACCAACCACTAATAATACTGCTGAAACTATGGTAACACAGGTGTCCTTGAGACTCTTGAAAGGCGCCCATAAATAAAATGTATTATTATTATTATTGTTGTTAAGAGAAGTTATTCCCAGGTTTGGCCTACCTAATGTCATAAGCTCAGACAATGGTCTTCATTTTAGTGCCACTATTAATAAGGAAAAATGTGCACATTTTAATATTCGACTGCAAGTTCACTGTGTACACCACCCACAGGCATCTGGGATGGTGGAAAGAGTCAATGAGGATTGCAAAACAAAATTACCCCGGAGGTAAATCCTTTTTCTGACAGGCAACTATGTTATAAAAAATTGGGGATGAAGGGAAATTTGATGGAGAAATGAGGAAAGAGCTAGGGAGACTGAAAAGTCAAGGGGAGTCTGACTAATCATGATCTGGATCAATGTCCAATTAGGTTTAGGTAACCAGGATTTTGGTAAACAGAAGTCTTGTCAGAAAAAGGGAAAGTAAATTACAAAGAGACGTCTTTGAAGATGAAATTATATACTGCTGGTAAAACAATGTTTTTGTATATGTACTGATTGTAAAACAATGTTTGTATATGGAATGTGTAAAATTAGAAGCAATGAGCAAAAGTGTGTGTTGCTTTAAGAACAGTTTGTCCTTTAAAATGCAAATAGTCAGAGGTTATGGTGTGTTAAGAAACAGGCATGAATGGGGGGCGGAGCTATACTCGAATGATAAAATGTGTTGGTTGATTATAAATCTTTTGAACCAAGTTTTAAAAAAAAGACTCTTCCCGATTAAAGTGTTAAATGAGATTGGAAATGTCAAAATTACAGAGAAAAAGAAAATGTATTATTGATTACTGATTCTGAGTGGGAAAGATTGTTTTGATATGATAACAGAGGTTGTCTTTTAAAATGCAAATGAAGCAAGATTACTGTTTTCAAGCAAACAAAAAGATGTTGAAGCATATGCTGTGTGAGGGAAATTAGGTAGATGAAAAATTGTCTTATGACTTACAAAAGAGGGTTTGAGGGAAGTAGATTGGGGAAGAGAACATATTTGGAGAATTGAATATTTAGGTGGGGAGAGCCTCTTCGGATATAATCGGATTAAAGAATAAGTTCACAGGGAAGTGTTAAGAAGGAACTGGAGATTCTGGAGGATCAAATGTAGACAAAAGTGCTGGAGAAACTCAGCTGGGAACAAGATTTACAACTTTTTATTGATACAGGAAAAGCTGCGGTGTCCACCCCCTGGAGAGTGGGGGGAAGCCACCTACAGGCCCTGGGCAATTAACTAATTATGTATGGTCGGCAATTAACCCATGTCTTGCCAGATCTACATTCCCAGGTTGGAGGAGTTTTTGCTGGAAACCAGTGACCAAGGCCATAAAAGCTATACGATGATGGTGCTGGGACAAGAAGAAATTGAGACTGTGTTGAAAAGAACAACCAAGTGTTGCTAACAACATGAACTGCTGTAAAGATTGAAGATCATCGTCGCTGGATACATTTGATTGACTGTGAACAGTTTGTGGAAACAAGGACGATGGGCTATTGATGCTCCCTGTATTCTGGGGTGGCCCAGCCCACATGGACTGAACTTTCTTCAGAATGGCAAACTTGCGGACTAACCCACATTTAAAGGATGGTACACACCTCCTTTTAAACAAGATTGAAGTCAAACATGACAAGCACAGCAAAGATACCCTGACTACAGACAGTAAGAGGTCTGCAAAGGCCAGTTAAATCTACCTGTTTTTGCCACAACCAAGGCACTGGTGTATTTTTAGGAAACAGTATATTTGTGACAGGCATTGTTATGTTGCAAATGCAGTGCCACACAAGAGAAGCATGAACCAGTTACACCAGCACACGGGGAATTCCAAGCGAAGCCGAATAAAGGCTGAGCAATTTTTATGATCCTTTTCCTGTCCTATGGAAGTATCTTAGTGTCACGTTCGGGGGAGGTTGGTGGCCATTTAAAATGTTTGGAGGGACTTGTGGAACGATGTTATCTTGTACTATGTAAACAAAAGGCCTTTGATGTGATGCATTCTGTGGAAACCTTTTCCTGTACCTCTGACCATGACTAATGTCTGAAATGTGCTCAGGGGACAAAAAAACCCTATTTAAGGCAATGTAATTCTGTTGTTCAGTGTGGTGGACGGAGGACGGTCAAGTGTCTGTAATGGTCACTTGACTGGAGTTCTCCCTCCCTTCCATCGGCCGATAATAAGTAAAGTTGTGAACTGGTCTACCAAACAGTTTGTGTGGTGTCTGTTTATTAAGAAGCGAACCTGGTTTAGTAGTTAAGAAAGTAGCTTTTTCAATTGTCTCTTACCCTTACTTCGGTTTTTTTTCCTGTACAGTTTCGCGAGAGTACAAAGTGGTTCGTCAAAATCAAACAGTTTACCTTTTCAGTTTGTCGAGCCCATTCTGATTCCCTCCTCGAGACATACGATGATACTTTTTCCCTGTCAAGTCCAACTTGACTCTGAAGTCCCAGACTTCTTTGGCGACCCAGTCGCCGAAGTAGTCCAACTACTCTCATCAATTGTCCCCGACAATTTTGTACGTCGTCTCTGGTCTCCGAGGAAGGTAACAAAATACAACTCAGCAAAGTCAAAATTACTTAACCCGGGGGCCCCTTCCTACGGAACATTCAGTTTTATCTTGGCCGTGTCGATTGGACCCCGTCACTCTGTTTCCACCTTCCATAAATCCTTAAAGTGAGCGCTCTTGGTTTATTGGAAGAAGGCAACAGAGGTGTTGGGGCCCCACGTTGGGCGCCAATTATGTTAGAAATATTTTTCCCAACAAACGACAGTCACAGAAATTTAGATCCAACTGAATGTTTAATACATTAGAGAGGATCGCACAGAGTAAAGGCATCTGAGTGAGTCTCTCTCTCGAAGCAGCGCCCGAACTCATTCTTTTATACAATGGAGTAAACAAGGATGTATCGACCACAACTTAATCTCATCATGCAGGTATCGGCCATGACTTAATCTCATCATGCAGGTATCCAACACGACTTAATCTCATCACGCAGGGTACAACTTAATCTCATCATGCAGGGTACAAAGTACAAACCTTATATCAGAAGGAAATGCACATAAGGCAGGAAATGGTGTTGGGTAGACTGATGGGACTGAAGGCTGATAAATCCCCAGGGCCTGATGGTCTGCATCCCAGAGTACTTAGGAAGGGGCTCTAGAAATCGTGGATGCATTGGTGATAATTTTCCAATGTTCTATAGACTCAGGATCAGTTCCTGAGGATTGGAGGGTAACAAATGTTATCCCACTTTTTAAGAAAGGCGAGAGAGAGAAAACTGAATTATATACCAGTTAGCCTGACATCTGTGGTGGGGAAGATGCTGGAGTCAATTATAAAATATGAAATAGCCGCACATTTGGATAGCAGTAAGAGGATCGGTCCAAGTCAGCATAGATTTACGAAGGGGAAATCATGCTTGACTAATCTTCTGGAATTTTTTGAGGATGTAACTAGTCTGCCATGGCCAATCTTTACTTTACTCAATTCAATACAAAAGTCAATCTTAATACAAGTGGTCGTACCTTCGCTGTCTGCTTCTTTGGATTTCTCTGGGAACCAGATCAACCTCAGACCGAGGGACCACAATGTTCCCGGGAATTTCTTCGGGAGGTCGGTCACAAGGGGTCTGACAAGTGCACTCTTCTCCCCTTCAGATCCCGGTCTACTGCACCCTCTTACTCAGTCATCTGTTGCTGGTCCCAGCAAAATGCCCGCCGACTTAATGCCAAATGTCAGAGTTTGGTTCTTAAAGTAAGCAGACAACGAAATTGTTAAGGGTAAAACCAAAGCAATCTTTAATAAATAGTCAGACGGGAGTGGCGAGATAACAAAGAGCAAACACACTCAGTGCCTCTTGGGCTCCACTCAAAGAACAAAGGGAAAAGTTAGTGTAGTCATACCTAAATCTGAGTGAAAGATCCATAGCCAAAGGGAAACAAGGGAGGCTGGACCTATATATTGGCGATGCGAGCCTTATTATCAAATCTTGGCACAGCTTCAGTGCGGCTGCCCATTCCGGATGGACAGCTAACTCCATTTTGTTTTCAAATGACTTCCATCTAGTTTCTTGAATGGGCATCCGTCTGTGAACTAAAACAAGCTTGTAAGACTTGGATGAAAGCCACTACCTTGTCCTTAGCTAGAACAGGCAGTTCTGACTGATATCAAATATGGCGCTGCGCCCAGACAATACATCTCTATGTTAATACATTGTTTATGAGAGAGAGAACGATTGTGTGAGACAGATTGGGAACGTGTGGGAAGGTTTTGAGAAAGTTTTGGAAAGTTTAGAGAACGTTTTGGAAAGTTTTGGAGAGCTTGAGAGAGGGAGAGGGAGAGAGAGGGAGAAAATGAGTGTGTGAAACTACATTTGTAATCAATAAGTTGTTACAAATTCACTGACTTAGAGTTGGTTAATACGTCAAAACAGTATTAATAGAAAGTTAAGTAATAAGTGCCGAATATTAGTTAAACCTCTCAATATTCAACTACTTGATTAGAGCACATCAAGATATTTAATTTCTTGGGAATGTTGATTCCCTGATGGATTTAAATATTGTTAAACAATTTTAAGGTTTGTTCTGTTTAGTTTTTATTAACTTAAGGTGCGGAGTTACTTAATATTATCTATTTTATGGAAGTTTTCACTAACCCAACCACCACTGACTGGGTGGTATTCATCAGCAGCATTTCTATATGCTGCAATTTCCGTTGTTTTTCTTTTTCACTTTCTATTTTCTTTACTAATTATCTTATCTATCTTTACTAATGCACATTTTTTTTGGAGATACCTCTGGGGGATGGGGAGAAAAGGGGATAGGGCTCATCCACCCATCAATTAAAGGAAATATTTCAAATAATGTGTTGGACCATTTAAATCAAAAGAGACCATGTAAGCTTTAAAATGCAAGATGATGTAGCTAGGAAAATAGGAGGAATTACATTTTGTAGTTGGAATGTTAGGGGCGTTAATGAGCCAATTAAAAAGGGCAAAGTATTAGCCCACTTAAAATCTATTAATACTAACATAATATTTCTTCAGGAGACGCATCTCAAAAATGGAGCTCACAACAGGCTGAATGGTAGCTGGATTGGTCAATTATATCATTCTACATTTTCTTCCAAAGCAAGAGGAACAGCAATTCTAATTCGTAAAGGTATACCATTCAAACACAAATCCACTATAGCTGATAAGGAAGGCAGGTACATTATAATATCCGTGGAGATGTATTCAACTCCATTGACTATGGTGAATATTTATGCTCCTAATTTCGATAATCCCCAATGTTTTAGTAACATATTTAATATAATTTCAGACTCTGGTCAGCAGAATTTGATAATTGGTGGAGATTTAAATTGTGTAATAGATCAATACTTGGATAAATCTTCACGTCAAAGGAAAAGTACTTCAAAATCCAAATCGAGTGAACTTTTAAACACATATAAATAATACAAACATAACTGACGTATGGAGGATTGCCAATCCGTCTGGAAAAGAATACTCTTTTTATTCAGGTGTTCATAAAATGTATACACAAATTGATTATTTGCTGGTAGATGCAAAACTTTTACCTATAAACCAAAAAAGTACAACATTATTATTTCGGACCATTGTCCGCTCACTTTTTCAGTAAAATTGGAAGGAATGTGTAATAAACAATCGTTTTGGAGATTCAACCCACAAATACTAGCTGAGGCAAGTTGTTGTGACTATTTGAAGCTACAGATTAAAATATTTTTTGAGACAAACGACATCCCCGGTATTTCTCCATCTTTGCTGTGGGAAACTTTTAAAGCCTATGTAAGAGGCTGTATTATTGCATACCAAGCTTTTCAAAACAAGAAAAATAAGACTGAACAATTGGAATTAGAAAAACAGATAAAATAATTAGACCTAGAAAATGCGGCTGACCGAACCATTGCAAAACATAATAAGATAGCTGCATTAAAATTTAAATTAAATCAGATTCTCTCTGCAAAAATTGTTAAGGTATTTCATTATACTAAGCAAATAAAATTTGAATTTGGTGATAAACCACACTACCTGTACTGACACGTCAACTTCGCAAATTAGGGAATGACCGGGCAATACACAAAATTAGATCAGAAAAAGGAGATCTGCTTACATTGCCTAAAGATATTAATGAAAGATTCTTACAATTCTCCCAAACACTATATTCATCAAAAACAACAGCCGATCCTGCAAAGATGAAAAGTTTTCTTGAAAATTGCAATCTCCCATTCCTTAATGAGGATGAATTAGGAGCAGAGATAACAACAAAAGACATCGTGGAGACTATTAAGTCATTGAAAAGTGGAAAAACCTCTGGCCCGGACGGGTTTAGTAACGAATTTTATAAAAAATGTAATGACTTAATTTATCCATGCTTACAAGCCCTTTATATTCAAGCATTTAAAGAACAGGTTTTACCACAAACTCTTGCTGTATCAACTATTACATTAATTCCAAAAAAAAAATAATCTCGAGGAGCCTGGATCCTAAAGGGCAATAGCCCTTTTAAATACGGACTACCTGTGGTGCCATGGAGCAGTGAGAGGCGTAGCATTAAGCTCCACTCCTGTTAAATCATGGGAAAAGCTGTTTTGGAAGACGGGACCGATTTAAAAATACTCACCGGAGCTGCTTGACGTCGCGTAAGTGACGTCAGTAGAAATCGCCATGAAATAACGGAGAATACCGGCAGTTTTAAATGAGAAAGAGGAAACGGCACCAGAATCAACCCCAGAATCAGCCCCAGACATCTACAAGACCTGCTACAAGACTCTTTCTGAAAGAACTGGGGGAAACTTTGCATACAGCAACAGAAGAAAGCTCAGAAGAGGAATCTGAATCTCAAAGATTAGCCACTGAAATGGCTTCAAAGGAGGATCAGATGGAGCAAAAATGAGGATTACTCATAAGAGTGTAGAACATGCTTTCACTGACCTAGAAGAGACATCTAAATATGCACAAGAAATTATAAAGGAGACCGACACCTAAGTAAATAGCATGATTATCAGAGTTGGTCCTTTATAATATCGGCAGAGGCAAAACGATGAAGATATGACTTTTTAATCAAAGAAAATGCTCTCATTAAGATGGCGGAATTTTACACGAGGCACTGGCTAGACATTTTATCTCTCTGGAATGCTAACCCAAAGTCGAACTTTATGCTTCACTTTAAATGAAGGATTTAAAAACAAACCGGAGTCGTGGAAATGGAAAATTAATGCAATGGATTTGAAAGCAAAAATTTATGATTAAAACATTTTTTTATTAAATTGTATAATTTTATACTCACATATATGTAATTAAGTAATTGAATTAACGTAGCAATAGTAAGCTAATATGAATGAGTACAATGACTAATGACTAACTCCTGCAAGGGGGAGGGGGGGCTTATTTCATAGTGTTAATTAATCTCTAGATTCAGGATATTGTTCTAAATATATCGATATATATTATTATTATACTAACAAACTAAAACATATATAACAGAGTTAGCCCCAGTGCTGCATACGGGGAGGGGAGGAGACTTAGATACTTGGCGGATAGCCAGGAGTCTGATTTGGGTTAACCCCTTGCAAGCTGCTGTCTAATATAAGAGACTGGGACCTAACTGGGAAGTAAAATGTAATAATTGTTAGTATATATTGGTATATGCCAGTAGATATTAATATATACCTAATGCTAGATTATTTGAAGATGCATTTTTAAATATATATCACGTGGTTTTGAATTGGCCTTTCTTCGGAACTTAATGTAAATTAACATCTATGGAAGTCCTTAAGAACTTAGCTACCACCAATAGGTGATTCTTTTTTTTTTATAGTATCCTTATTTTTAGATACAACAATATCACTTTTTATTTATTTCTATATCACGTCACACTTTTTGTCTTTTTTAAGGTTTATTTTGAAAGGGATATGCCAACAAAATCTAATAGTCGCAGATGACCACCCAACACCAAGAGGACTGAGGTATTGTGTTGCACCATATGACTTAAAGGTATCAATATGATTCACAATGCAAGACGATAAAACAAAAGAAAATTGGAGGAATCACGTTTTGTAGCTGGAATATAAGGGGAGCTAATGAGCCAATTAAAAGGGGTAAAATTTTCGCCCAACTAAAATCACTCAACTCTGACATAATTTTCTTACAGGAAACACACTTGAAACGTCAAGTTCAGACTAGACTGAAGGCAAATTGGATCGGGCAAACATATTACTCTTCATTTATTTCTAAATCTAGAGGCACAGCAATTATTATTCGTAAAGGTATACCATTTAAATCAAAGAATATTATAACAGATAAAAAGGGGAGGCACGTTATAGTCATGGGAGAGATTTATTCCATCTCACTTACTATAATAAACATTTATGCTCCTAACTTTGATAATCCTCAATTCTTTAATAAAATTCTGGATATAATTTCAGTTTAATTATCAAATGTGATAATTGGGGGAGATTTCAATTGCGTTTTAGATCCATATCTGAATAAATCAGCAAAACAAAAGAGGATTAACATAAAATCTAAAACCAGTGAACTAAATACATATATAAAAACACAAATATAACAGACGTACGGATGATTGCTAATCCAGTTGGAAGGGAATATTCTTTTTACTAAACGGCACATAAAACCTATTCGCGTATCGACTATTTTTTTAGTGGATACGAAACTAATTCCAAACACAATTAATCCTAAATATCATAATAGTATAATTTCTGATCACTCCCGCTAACCTTTTTCTTAAAAGTAGAAGGAATGTCTAATAAAAAATCATTTTTGGAGGTTTAACCCCCAAATTTTAAATAACCCACAAGGTTGTACATATTTAAAGCAACAAATGGAATTTTTTTTTGAGACTAACGATACTATAGGTATTTCACCCTCTTTATTATGGGAAGCTTTTAAGGCATTTATCAGAGGAGTTATAATTTCATTTCAAGCCTTTCAAAATAAAAAGAAAAATACTGAACAAACGCAGCTAGAAGAACAAATTAAACAATTAGATATAGATAATGCTAAAGACCCAAACATAATAAGATAATAATATTAAAATTTAAACTAAACAAAATTCTATCTGCAAGAGTAATAAGACTATTTCAAATTACAAAACAGGAAAAATTTTAATTCGGCGATAAAACACATAACTTCTGGGCACGTCAACTGAAAAAACGGGAAAAGGGAAATACGATTACCAAAATTAAGTCAGATAAAGGTGAATTGTTAACATTACCTAAAGATATTTATAAAAGATTTGCTCAATTTTATCAAAACTTATATACATCTAAAACTTCAACAGATAATACTAAAATCATACATTTTTTAGACAATTGTAATCTCCCAAAACGTAATCTGTTGGAACATGAGGAATTAGGAGCCCAGGTCTCAGTCAAAGAAATAGAAGAAATAATAAACTCGTTGAAGAACGCTAAAATGCCAGGACCGGATGGCTTTAGTAATGAATTCTATAAAAGATTTTACAAGGTACTCAAAACTGCTGTAGGTTTGGGAGCAACAGCAGCAGGAGTTTAGCAAGAGATACGACTGATTGGCTCTAGCCCGAGTGGGAGGAGAGAAGTGAGTCAGTGCCGGGAAACCAGTTGAAAACTGAGGAATTTGTAAACTGAGGTTTGTAAATTGGTAAATCAGGCAATTTATCAGTCAATTTAAGCAAGACGGCTCTTAGCGAGCGGCAGTGAGTGAGGTGCCCTGTGAGAAAAGTGTGAGTCTTTGGCGAGGAGGCTGAGGAGAGGAGACCACGCAATACGCTTGAGAGGTAGAGACGAAAGAAGGAGATGTCAGGCAAGCTGATTCAGTGCGATGCTTGCAGTATGTGGGAGGTCAAGGACACCGCTGGTGCCCTGGCATCTACAAATGCGAGAAGTGCATCCAGGTAGAGCTCCTGAAGGGCCGTGTTGGGGAACTGGAGAAGCAAGTGGATGACCTCCGGTTCGTCCGAGAAACGGAGTCGTTCCTTGGCAAGTCCTACAGTATGATTGTTACACCTAAGGTACTGGAAGAGAGAAGGTGGGAGACAGTGAGAAAGGGAGGGAAGCATGGAATGCCAACGTCCCCGGGTGTTGTACCTCTTGTGAACAGGTTCACCCACTTAGAAGCTGTCGGGACAGAAGACGTGTTTACACTGAGCGGCGGACTGGCTTGCGATGCGAATAGGGCTGTTGAGCCAGAACCAAAAAGGCCTAAGGCAGGCAATGCCATTGTAGTGGGAGACTCCATTGTGAGAGGTACGGACAGGGGTTTCTTTTTTTTTTTTTTTTTTTTTTTTAAATTTATTTATTTATTTATTAGAAGTAGACATATTATAAAATGTAGTTACATATTATAGTAAAAAATAAAACTTTTCATATACATCAGTCATACATTATTAAAATTTTCCATTATCAATTACTTCTGCTTCTAGTATTTTTATTTTTTATAGAAAGTGAGAAAAAGAGAGGGTAGAAAGTTACAAATAAAAAAGAAAGCAAAAAAAAAACAAAAAAAAAACAACACAACAGAAAAACAAGGGAGGTGGAATGGGTTACCTGTAATACATCAATGGAGATAGGTTCGTAGGTTATAAAGTATAGTTTTTCATCTGTTCCTGAGTTCAAGTTTCAGCTGGGTCCTCGTGCTGTGCCAATCTATCCCTTCAGATAGTTAATGAATGGAGCCCAAATTTTATGGAAAAGATCTTGTTTGTCCATTAAGACAAGTCTAATTCTTTCTAAGTATAGGGTCCGACATTTCCGTAATCCACATTTTAATTGTGGGGGTTGTAGGGCCTTTCCAAAATTTTAATATTAATTTTTTTCCGGTTATTATACTGTAATTGAGGAAGTTTCTTTGGTTTGTTGTGAGTGTTAAGCTTTGTTCTGATATTCCAAGTATTATTAATTTTGTGTCTGGGTCCAGTTTTGTATTAATAACTTCTGAAGTTATTTCAAAAATATCTGTCCAGAAATGTTTAAGTTTTATACAGTTTGCAAACGTATGTGTTAAATTAGCCTCTAAATGTAGACATTTATCACAAATAGGAGAGATTTGTGGGAAGATTCTATTTAGTTTTATTTTAGAGAAGTGTAGTCTATGTAAGACCGGGGTTTCTGCGGCAACAGACGGGATGCGAGGATGGTGTGCTGCCTTCCTGGTGCCAGGATCCAGGATGTCATGGACAGAGTGCAGAAAATCCTCAAGGGCGAAGGTGAACATCCGGAAGTGGTAGTGCATGTCGGCACAAACGATGTCGGAAAGAAGGGGATGAATATTCTGCAGCGTGACTTTAGAGAGCTCGGAAAAACGCTGAAAAGCAGGACCTCCAGGGTTGTTATCTCCGGTTTGCTTCCAGTTCCTCGTGCTGGCGAGAGCAGGAACAGGGAGATACGGGACCTGAAAGTGTGGCTGAGGAACTGGTGCACGGGGCAGTGATTTAGATTCTTAGATCACTGGGATCTGTTTTGGGGTAAGGGGGAACTGTACAAAAGGGACGGATTGCATCTTAACAGGTGTAGGACCAGCATTCTGGCAGGCAGGTTTGCCACTGCTACACGGGTGGTTTTAAACTGAATAAGGGGGGTGGGGTGTCAAATGGGATAGTGGAGGATGGAGTTAAAGGGAAAGGGTTTCTTAAATGTGTGAGCGTAGAGACAGAAGGGTGTAAAATGAGGGTAGAAGCAATAGGTAGCAAGGTGAAAAGTAAAAGTGGCAGGCCGGCAAATCCAGGGCAAAAATCAAAAAGGGCCACTTTTCAGCATAATAGTATAAGGGGTAAGAGTGTTGTAAAAACAAGCCTGAAATCAGTCAGAAATTTGTGTCTCAATGCAAGGAGCATTCGTAATAAGGTGGATGAGTTGAATGTGCAGATAGCTATTAACGACTATGATATAGTTGGGATCACGGAGACATGGCTCCAGGGTGACCAAGGCTGGGAGCTCAACATCCAGGGATATTCAATATTCAGGAGGGATAGACAGAAAGGGAAAGGAGGTGGGGTAGCGTTACTGGTTAGAGAGCAGATTAACGCAATAGAAAGGAAGGACATTAGCTTTGAGGATGTGGAAT
This sequence comes from Amblyraja radiata, assembly GCF_010909765.2. Taxonomy (NCBI): domain Eukaryota; kingdom Metazoa; phylum Chordata; class Chondrichthyes; order Rajiformes; family Rajidae; genus Amblyraja; species Amblyraja radiata. The sequence continues at coordinate 23,403,410 of NC_045978.1, read as the reverse complement.
CGATATGGGTAGAGCTGCGAAACACTAAGGGGCAGAAAACGCTAGTGGGAGTTGTGTACAGGCCACCTAACAGTAGTAGTGGAGTTGGGGATGGCATCAAACAGGAAATTAGAAATGCGTGCAACAAAGGTAAAACAGTTATAATGGGTGACTTCAATCTACATATAGATTGGGTGAATCAAATTGGCAAGGGTGCTGAGGAAGAGGATTTCTTGGAATGTATGCGGGATAGTTTTCTAAACCAACATGTAGAGGAACCAACGAGAGAGCAGGCTATTCTAGACTGGGTATTGAGTAATGAGGAAGGGTTAGTTAGCAGTCTTGTTGTGCGTGGCCCCTTGGGCAAGAGCGACCATAATATGGTTGAGTTCTTCATTAGGATGGAGAGTGACATCGTTAATTCAGAAACAAGGGTCCTGAATTTAAAGAAAGGTAACTTTGAGGGTATGAGACATGAATTGGCCAAGATAGACTGGCGATTGATTCTTAATGGGTTGACGGTGGATATGCAATGGAAGGCATTTAAAGACTGCATGGATGAACTACAACAATTGTTCATCCCAGTTTAGCAAAAAAATAAATCAGGGAAGGTAGTGCATCCGTGGATAACAAGGGAAATCAGGGATAGTATCAAATCAAAAGATGAAGCGTACAAATTAGCTAGAAAAAGCAGCCTACCAGAGGACTGGGAGAAATTCAGAGACCAGCAGAGGAGGACAAATGGCTTAATTAGGAAAGGGAAAATAGATTATGAAAGAAAACTGGCAGGGGACATAAAAACTGACAGCAAAAGCTTTTATAGATATGTGAAGAGAAAAAGATTAGTTAAAACAAATGTAGGTCCCTTGCAGTCAGAAATGGGTGAATTGATCATGGGGAACAAGGACATAGCAGACCAATTGAATAACTACTTTCACTAAGGAAGACATAAATAATCTGCCGGAAATAGCAGGGGACCGGGGGTCAAATGAGATGGAGGAACTGAGTGAAATCCAGGTTAGCCGGGAAGTGCTGTTAGGTAAATTGAATGGATTAAAGGCCGATAAATCCCCAGGGCCAGATAGGCTGCATCCCAGAGTACTTAAGGAAGTAGTCCCAGAAATAGTGGATGCATTAGTGATAATTTTTCAAAACTCTTTAGATTCTGGAGTAGTTCCTGAGGATTGGAGGGTAGCTAATGTAACACCACTTTTTAAAAAGGGAGGGAGAGAGAAAACGGGGAATTACAGACCAGTTAGTCTAACGTCGGTAGTGGGGAAACTGCTAGAATCAGTTATTAAAGATGGGATAGCAGCACATTTGGAAAGTGGTGAAATCATTGGACAAAGTCAGCATGGATTTATGAAGGGTAAATCATGTCTGACGAATCTTATAGAATTTTTCGAGGATGTAACTAGTAGAGTGGATAAGGGAGAACCAGTGGATGTGTTATATCTGGACTTTCAGAAGGCTTTCGACAAGATCCCACATAAGAGATTAGTATACAAACTTAAAGCACACGGTATTGGGGGTTCAGTATTGATGTGGATAGAGAACTGGCTGGCAGACAGGAAGCAAAGAGTAGGAGTAAACGGGTCCTTTTCACAATGACAGGCAGTGACTAGTGGAGTACCACAAGGCTCAGTGCTGGGACCCCAGCTATTTACGATATATATTAATGATTTGGACGAGGGAATTGAATGCAACATCTCCAAGTTTGCGGATGACACGAAGCTGGGGGGCAGTGTTAGCTGTGAGGAGGATGCTAGGAGGCTGCAAGGTGACTTGGATAGGCTGGGTGAGTGGGCAAATGCATGGCAGATGCAGTATAATATGGATAAATGTGAGGTTATCCACTTTGGTGGCAAAAACAGGAAAGTAGATTATTATCTGAATGGTGGGCGATTAGGAAAGGGGGAGATGCAACGAGACCTGGGTGTCATGGTACACCAGTCATTAAAAGTAGGCATGCAGGTGCAGCAGGCAGTGAAGAAGGCGAATGGAATGTTAGCATTCATAGCAAAAGGATTTGAGTATAGGAGCAGGGAGGTTCTACTGCAGTTGTACATGGTCTTGGTGAGACCACACCTGGAGTATTGCGTACAGTTTTGGTCTCCTAATCTGAGGACAGACATTCTTGCCATAGAGGGAGTACAGAGAAGGTTCACCAGACTGATTCCTGGGATTTCAGGACTTTCATATGAAGAAAGACTGGATAGACTCGGTTTGTATTCGCTAGAATTTAGAAGATTGAGGGGGGATCTTATAGAAACGTACAAAATTCTTAAGGGGTTGGACAGGCTAGATGCAGGAAGATTGTTCCCGATGTTGGGGAAGTCCAGAACAAGGGGTCACAGTTTAAGGATAAAGGGGAAATCTTTTAGGACCGAGATGAGGAAAACTTTTTTCACACAGAGAGTGGTGAATCTGTGGAATTCTCTCCCGCAGAAGGTAGTTGAGGCCAGTTCATTGGCTATATTTAAGAGGGAGTTAGATGTGGCCCTTGTGGCTAAAGGGATCAGGGGGTATGGAGAGAAGGCAGGTACAGGATACTGAGTTGGATGATCAGCCATGATCATATTGAATGGCGGTGCAGGCTCGAAGGGCCGAATGGCCTACTCCTGCACCTAGTTTCTATGTTTCTATGTAATCTCACCACGCTTACAAAAATTATACACACACGCAGACATTACCAGAAGCACTAGCCGAATCGACTACTACACTTATACCTAAAAAAGATAAAGATCTAGAAGAACCTGATTCATATAGAGCCATAGCACTGTTAAATACAGATCAGAAAATATTAGCAAAGACCCTAGCGAGAAGATTGGGTAAATATGTTAGTAAATTAATAAACCTGGATCAAACGGGGTTTATACCGAAGAGATACTCATTCAACAATTTGAGACGTTTGTTTAATATAATGCACTCACATAAAATTGAAGAAGAAGACTTATCAATTAGTTCATTGCACACAGAAAAAACATTTGATTTGTAATACCTTTTTAGAATATTGCAAAAATTTCAAATGGGAGAGAATTTTATTTCATGGGTAAAATTATTATATGACAAGCCGACTGCTAGAATACTGACCAATAACATATTATCTTCGAAATTTCAACTATCCAGGGGAATAGGCAGGGATGCGCATTATCGCCCCTGCTATTTGCTCTTGTGATAGAGCCCTTAGCAGAAAATATAAGAACACATCGGAATATCCATGGTTATTATACCAAACATTCAAACAATAAATTTCATTATATGCAGATGACGTATTATTATACATCACAAAATCGCAAATCAGCATACCGAATATATTAAATTTAATAGAGGAATTTGGTTCCTTTTCAGGATATAGAATAAATTGGAATAAAAGCGAAATTATGACGATAAAACCCCAAGAGCCGACACACCTTTTAAAATTCCCCTTTAGAATTGCAACAGAAAAATGTAAATATTTGGGTATCCAAATTACCAGAAAATATAAATCTTTATTTAATGCAAATTATATGCCTTTACTAACTAAATTAAATGCGTTGATTAAATTTTGGAAAACACTTCCGATGTCTTTAATAGGCAGAATAAATGCTATAAAAAAGATTTTTCTACCACAAATTTTGTATTTATTTCAATCAATACCAATATACTTACCTAAAAAAATCTTTTAAAAACTTGACTCTGATATTACAAATTTCATATGGGACTATAAATCACATATAATTCAAATAAAACACCTGTGTAAACCTAAAGAATTCGGCGGACTGACACTCCCCAATTTTTTGTACTACTATTGGGCAGTAAATATTTAAAATGTAATTCATTGGCTGGACAACTCTGCTCAACAAGTAGACTGGATAATAATGGAGAAAGAGGATTGTTCTGCTTTCAACATAGGAGCGATCCTTTTCTCCCCGATAATACTGAACAATGCAATATACAAGAAGAATCCAATTATTCATAGTACAATATGAATTTGGAAACAAATAAAATTAACTCTCAAATTAAGAAATCTATTGCTCCACTCTCCAATAGTTAATAATCCGCCATTTAAACCATCTATTATTGATAAAACGTTTACCCATTGGGAAAGAATAGGATTCAAAATGCTTGGAGACATGTATAAAATGGAAACCTTTTATCATTTCAACAACTACAATTAAAATACAACCTGAAAAGTAATCAATATTTCAAATACCTTCAAATCCGAGATTACCTGAAAAAACACACACAAGAATATCAAACCTTAACCTCAGATCTATTAGATGAAGGAATGAACAGAAATGCATAATAATAATAATAATAATAATAATAATAATAATAATAATAATAATAATAATAATATCTTTTATTGTCATTGCACGTCAGTGCAACGAGATTCGGTGGGCGGCGCGACTTTCGTCAGCAGCGGCCTCTGCAGTCCGTCTGCGTTTTTATTATTTTATGTCTATGTTTTTATGTAGTTTTTGTTATTTTTTGTTGGGGTATGTGTGTGGGGGTGGTGTGGGGGGGAGGGGGTAACTTTTAAATCTCTCCCTGCACGGGAGACCCGACCTTTTCTTTGTCGGGTCTCCGTTGTCGTTGGGGCTGCAACAAGGAGCGGCCTCCAACAGGAAGACCGGGGGCTGTGGTGTCGACTACTCACCTCACCGTCGCGGAGCTGGCCGAGTCCAGAGCGGGTGGAGCTGTGGTGGACGCTGCTGCGGCCCGACCTCCGGAGATTCGGTGGCTGCAACTGCGGGTTTGGCGGACAGTGACACCGGGAGCCCGCGGATCCCTGCTGGGTGACCGCTTTTCGGGGCTTCCGCAACGGCGACTTCTCCCGCCCGAGTTGCGGGGTTGAAGAGCTCCTGGAGCGGGGCCTTACAGCACCGCCCCGCGCGGCTTGGAATGGCCGCGGGACTGCGAGCGCACGCCGGGGGCTCTAACACCAAGACCCGGTGTGCGACCTTGAATCACCCGGCGTGGCTTTAATGGCCGCGGGACAATCGCCATCGCCCGCCGGGGGCTTTGACTTTGACTCTGACATCGGGGGGGGGGGGGGGGGGGGGGGGGGAGTGCAGTGGAGAGATAAGTTTTTTTGGCCTTCCATCACAGCAATGTGATGGATGTTTATGTAAATTATGTTGTGTCTTGGGTCTATTTGTTTGTAATGTATGGCTGCAGAAACGACATTTCGTTTGGACCTCAAGGGGTCCAAATGACAATAAATTGAATTGTATTGTATTGAATTGTATTTAGTATGCCGCTTCCAACCGATGTAAAAGAAGAGTAAAATAAATAAATAAGCTGTGTGACGTGGCCATCCGAGGGAGACAGTCCAGGGGGGGAGGGGGGGCACTCAGCAGGGCCGGTTCAGAGCCGCTATAGCTCTGGGAATAAAGCTGTTTCTGAGTCTGGAGGTTCGGGCGTAGAAGGCCTTGTAACATCTGCCGGTGGGAAGTAGTTCAAACAGTCCATTACAGGGGTGTGAGGAGTCTTTATGGATGCTGACGGCCTTCCTGAGGCACCGTGTGTGGTAGATGCCCTTCAAGGCTGGTAGCTGTGTCCCAATGATCCTCTGCGCTCTGTGGACGACACGCTGAAGAGCTCTCCTCTCCGCCTCCGTGCAGCTGAGATACCACACAGAGATGCCATACGTTAATATGCGGTGCAGCGGTAGAACGTTGTCAGCAACTGTTGGGGCAGACCAGTCTTTTTTAATGTCCTCAGGAAGAACCGTCGTTGCTGTGCCTTCTTGACCAGCGCAGCGATGTTGGTGGACCATGTGAGGTCCTCAGAAATGTGAGTGCCCAGAAACTTAAAGCTGGACACTCTCTCCACACTTTCCCATAAATGGAGAATGGGGCGTATTCTCCATTATGGGACCTCCTGAAGTCAATAATCAGCTCCTTGGTCTTGGAGGTGTTTAGTGACAAGTTGTTACGTGTGCACCAGTCCGCCAGGTTATGCACCTCCGCTCTGTATTTTGTTTCATCACCGTTGGTGATCAGCCCAATCACTGTTGTGTCGTCTGCAAACTTCACGATGGTGTTGGTGTCGAATGCAGGAACACAGTCGTGAGTGAAGAGGGAGTAGAGCAAGGGGCTTAGTACACAGCCCTGTGGTGTGCCGGTGCTCAGGGTGATAGTGGAGGACAGGTGCGGGCCCAGTCTCACTGCCTGCGGTCGCTCCATCAGAAAGTTCAGGATCCAATCGCATATCGGCGTGCTGAGACCTAGCTGGTGGAGTTTGGTGGTGAGCTTGGTGGGGATGACCGTATTGAATGCAGAGCTATAGTCAATGAAGAGCATCCTCACGTACGTGCCCTGTCTGTCCAGGTGAGTCAGGACAGTGTGAAGAGCCAGTGAGATGGCATCCTCTGTTGATCTATTTGCCCTGTATGCAAATTGATGAGAGTCTAGTGAGGCAGGGATGCTGGATTTGATGTGGGGGAGGACCAGCCTTTCGAAGCACTTCATTGGGATTGGAGTTAGGGCAACCGGGCGGTAGTCGTTCAGGTTGGTGACTTTGGACTTTTTCGGCACGGACACTATGGTGGCTGTTTTCAGGCACTTGGGGACCGTTGCCAGAGATAGAGACAGATTGAAGATTCTCGTGAATACCTCCGCCAGCCAGTACCAGATTTACGTATAAGCTAAACAAGCTATAGTTTAGGGCCCCCACTTTCTAGGGGGCCCCCCGAAAAAATTGAAAAAAACGGGGTGTACATTTCCAAAATATAAGCACCTTGCTCATGCGCACAACCACGGCCAGCACATCATCGGCCGCCTGCGCATGCGCACTGCAACGGCAACTGGTCGACGCTGGGCACTTTCTCTCTCGCTTTGAATTGTGGGAGATTTGGCCGCCATGGCTGTCCGGTCGCTGGGGGCCTCACAAGTGGAACAGCTTAGGGCCTCTCTTCATCTAAATCCGGCACTGCCGCCAGCTGTACAGCACAGTCCTTTAGTACCCTCAAGTAATCAAGTAATTTAATATCATATTTGTATAACATCATTTTAAATACAGAAATACCATCGACAGAAGCAATTAGAAGGGACTGGGAACAAGAATTATCTATAAAAATTCCAAAAGACAAATGGGAAAAATACTTGACTACAATACTAAGACACAACTTAATTCAATTTAAAATTTTACATAGATTATATTACTCGAAAACCAAACTGAATAAAAAATTTCCAAATGTTTCTCCCATCTGTGATAAATGCTTATCTCAAAACGCTACTATGCGTCTTTATTATTTCAACAAAACATAATAAACAGGAAAATGTCTGAGCTATAAAGAAGCCGATCAGGAGCTGGATATGGCCTAAAGACTGAGCGAATTTGAGCTGTAAATTAGGATGGATTGTTAGTGCATACAATTAGTAATACTGCATTCTTTTGTCTCTTGCATAAAACGTCATAAATTTTGGAATGAAATTTTTAGAATTTTCACAAAATTATTTAAAATAAAATTGACCCCAATACAGAACTAATTATCTTTGGATCAATGGAAGACGGATGTAAGCTGACTTCGTTTCAAAATGTTTACTTAATTATGGCTTAATAACAGCAAAAAAACCTATATTTAAATTCTGGAAAAATGCACCCACACCGGCGCTCAAAATGTGGATTTCAAACATGTCGGAAATGTTACACCTTGAAGATATGAGATTCGTCCGATCAGGCAAATCAGAACAATTCTTAAAGATTTGGTCTCCATTTATCGACTTATTACAAGCATGTGGTGCAACACAACCTTAGAAATTACGTGTTTCAGAACCGGGTGAGAGGTGGTTAAAGATATGAAGGGGGCATATCCCTTTCAAATTCTCTCTTTTTTTTCTCTTTTCTCTTTTCTCTCTTCTATTCTTTTACTTTTTGCTTAGTTCACATCACCTCCTTTTCTTTTTCGAGATATACAATATTCTCTCTCTCTATATTTCTTGCTTTTCTTACTCTTTTTTTCTACTATTAAAATTAAAACAAGAAGTTGTACATGAAATGTAATATGTTATTTATGTCTTATATTATTGTAATTACACTTCTAATAAAAATATTAAAAAAAAAAAAAATAATAAAAAAAATACGGATCAGAAGATACTAGCTAAGACTTCGGCTCGTAGATTAAGCTTGGTTATCAGTAAACTAATACATCCAGATCAAACAGTGTTTATACCTAAACGACATTCGTTTTATAATTTGAGACGTTTGTTTAACATAATATATTTGCAGAGAATGCCAAATGAACAATTATTTCTCTAGATGCAGAAAAAGCTTTTGACCAAGTGGAATGGTCTTATCTTTTCACAGTGTTGGAAATTTTTCAATTGGGAGAAAACTTTACTTTATGGGTGAAGCTTTTATACACTAATTTGACAGCTAGAATACTGACAAATCAAATGCTTTCACCTACATTTTATTTATCTAGAGGTAACATACAAGGATGTGCCCTTTCTCCAATGTTATTTGCTTTAGTCATAGAACCCCTTGCCGAGAGTATCAGGTCCCGTTCAGACATTTATGGATATAATACCAAATATACCACCAATAAAATCTTGTTATATGCAGATGATGTACTTCTATACATTACTAATCCCCAAGTTAGTATTCCAAATGTTCTAAACATTATAGAACAAATTGGTTCTTTCTCTGGATACAGAATAAATTGGAATAAAAGTGAAATTATGCCAATAAAAGAACAAGACCCTTCTCAACTCCAAAAAAATTCCTTTCAGTATTGTTACTGAAAAGTTCAGATATCTGGGAATTTATGTGACTAGAAGTATTCCTCTCTGTTTAAAATAAACTTTCCACCATTAATCACTAAACTATATGCCTACATTCAATTTTGGAAAACATTTAAATGCCATAAAGATGATCTTCCTTCCACAATTTTTATATTTATTTCAATCAATATATCTCCCTAAAAGTTTCTTTAAAAAAATGGATTCTATTGTCACTAACTTTATTTGGGACTACAAAACCCATCGAATATACAAAAGACATTTGTGCAAATCCAAAGAAAATGGAGGATTAGCGCTTCCTAATTTTCATTTGTACTACTGGGCAACTAACATTAACAAAGCACGCCTTGAAGAAATGAGACTCCGACTAATAGATAAATATGGCCAATTCTTAAGGAGTTGGTCTCCTTTCATCGACTTTTTGGAATCATGTGATGCAGCGGTACCGTAAGGATTGCTGATTTCAGTTCATGACGTGGATAGATCTACATCTCCGAATACGGATTTGAAAAATTCTCTTTTAAGGGGCCTTCTCTTCTATTTCTACTTTCCACTTTTTCTTTTTTTTTAAATTATTTTTTATATACACACTTCACGTTTTTCTACTCTATACCATCTATTTTTCCACTTTTTCCCCTTTCTATTGTTTTCTTTTTCTTGTCTTGCTTACTTCTTGTCTTGTCTGGTCCCGCTCCAGGCACTCCTCGACCCCGCAACTCGGGCGGGTGAAGTTTCCGTTGCGGAAGCCCCGAAAAGCGGTCTCCCAGCAGGGACCCGCGGGCTCCCGGTGTTCCTGTCTGCCAGACCTGCAGTAAGCCTCTGAACCTCCGGGGGTCGGGTCGCAGCAGCGCGCCACCACAGCTCCATCCGCTCCGAACTCGGCCAGCTCCACGATGGTGGGTAAGTCCGCAGGCTCCGCGACTGGAGCCCCAGGTCGTTCCTGCTGGAGGCCGCTCCACATTGCAGCCCCAACGACAACGGAGACCTGACAGGGAAAAGGTCGGGTTCTCCGTGCAGGAGAAAGATTTTAAAAGTTCCCCCGCCCCCCACACACACACACATACCCCATCAAAAAAAATAAAAACTACATTCAACGGGACAAATAATAACAAAAAGACAGACGGACTGCAGAGGCCGCTGGGACGTGAGTCGCGCCACCCACCCATCTTCCCGCTCTCTCCCCCTCCCTCCCCCTCCCTTCCCACTCTCCCCCCTACCCCTCTCCCTCCTCCCTCCCCTCCCCTCCCTCATTGTATTGTATTGTATTCAAATTTATTGTCATTGTCTCAGTTAGAGACAACGAAATGAGCATTCGTAATTTCAAATTACTTCACTCTCACCAATTTATTGTATGCTGTGCAACATAAAAGTGTTAATATCCCTAGATCATGGGAGTAAAACCCACCATATTAATGAATGCATTCTACTTTGTGCTCTTTAACACAGAGGCTTTTGTGCTTTAAAAACTTTTAGCAAGTCCGTGCTTGTAAGTAAGAACCAATGCACATTGGAGCACAAAACAAGCAAAATTACATTGTGGGAGAGAGTTTATTTCCTGATAATTTGAGAGATCACAATCTCTGCCTGGTAACTTCTGAATTTTAAGTATAAGCTCTTCAATGTATTGAACTTCCCTTGTGAATAAACAAGTAACCCGAGGTAAATATCAAAAAAAAAAAAAAAAAAAAAAAAAAAGAGACAACGAAATGAATTTCCCATACAGGCAGTATCATAAAAATAAAAATAAATAAATAATAATAAATAATAAAACATATTAAAAATAAAATAGAATTTAAAAAAAAGCACAAACACTGAAAGTCCACGACACAACATAACACAGTGGCACCAAGGTGAGGAAGGCACCATAGTCCAGCCAGCCTCCCCTCCGTTCTTCCCAGATGTTCACTCGTGGTCGAGGCCTTCCTAGCACCCGCAGTCGCCGCCCCGGGTGGCCCGATGTTCAGGCCCTCACGCCGGGTTGGTGGAACGCCGACGCCGAACCCCGACGGTGAACATCCTCCTCAGCGGCCCGGACCTCCTGATCAGCCGCCTCCCGCAGCCGGAGTCCGCAGCTCCCGAGTCCGCAGCTCCCGTGTCCGCAGCTCCCGAGTCCGCAGGCCGAGCCGGGCAGAGTCACAGGACCCCGCGCTGTCCATCAGCGCCGCCCGCGTTGGGAGCCCGCAAACCCGCAAACCGCAGCTCCATGATGTCGGTGCCGCAGGTCCAGCACTCCGGGCTCCAGACGGCGATCCCCGGTAAGGCATCGCCAGCCCCGCGATGTATCAGCGTTGTCCCGCCGCTGCTGGAGCTCTGGTCGATCCAGTCAGGAAAGGCCACGCTAATCCAGTAGGTAGGCCGCTGGGGGGGGGGGGGGGGGGGGGGGGGGGGGGGGGGGGGGGGGGGGGGGCGAGGACGCGACTCGAATAATAGTCGCGTCTTCACCAGGGAACGGCTGAAGGACGGTAGCCCCCGCACGGTACCCTCTTCCCCCACATCAAAACACACAAAAAAAACACCAAAAAAACACACTTTTACATAACTAAATAAACAAAAAAACAAAAAGATACCGGGCTGTAGGTGGAGGCTACTGGCACCAGCGCACCTCCCCCACACCTCCTTCACCCCTCTCTCCTCCTCCCCTTCCCCCCTCTCTCTCCCCTCTCCATCTCCCTCTCTCATCACCCCTCTCCCTCCTCCCCTCCCAACCCCTCTCTCCCCCCATCCTCCACCCCTCACCCCTCGTCCCTACCCATCTCTCCCTCTTCCACCCCTCCCCCTAGCCCTCACCCCCTCCCTCGCCACTCTTCCCCTCTCTCCCCCTTCCGCTCTTCCTCTCCCTTCCCCCTACTCTTCTCTCCCCTTCCCCCCACCTCCACCTCTGCCCCGCCACGCCCCTCTCACATCCCATCCCCCACCCCTCTCTCCCCCACCCCCCACCCCTCCCTCATGCACCACTCCTTGCTACCCCTCCCCTCTCATTCCCCACTCTTCCCCTCCCCCTACCTCTCCCCCACCCCTCCCACCCTCTCTATCCCCCCTCCCCCTCTCCTTCCCCTACCCCTCTCTCCCCTTCCCCGCATCCATTCTCTCCATCTCTGCCCCACCCCTCTCACAACCCCCCACCACTCCCCCCACTCCCTGCTTTCCTCCCCCTCCCCATTCCCTCTCTCTCCCTCTTCCGCCCCCTTCCACCTCTCCTCTCCCTCCCCAATCTCTCCCCTTTCCTTCTCCCTCCGCCCCCCCTCCCCCTCCCTCCCTCTCCCTCCCCCCCTACCCCCGCTGGTGTATTTGGGGGGTGGTTAGTGTGTGTGTGACGCCGCAGGCACCCCCCCCCCCCCCACCCGCAAATGAGTGTTGGAGGAACAGACCCAACGGGTCTGCACTTGGTCTAGTAACTATAAAAACTCTCGTTGGTTTGTTGGTTTGTAATGGATTCTATTTCACAAATATTCGTTTAAGATATTTGTGGATTTACTCCTTCAACCTTTGCCATAATGGAGAATATTTTACATATTCCTGTAGAGTTCTTCCTCCCCCACATTTTCTTTTGAAAAATAGAAAATTTGGTTATTAATTTCCATGTTTTCTGTCCCATCCCTCTTCGCCCCCCTCCACTCCCCTTCCCCTTCCACCTCTACCACTCCTATCCTCTCCCTCCTCACCACCCTCCCCTCTCCTCCATCCCCTCCTCTCCTCTTCTCCCTCCACCTCTCCACCCTCCACCTCTCCACTCTCCACCTCTCACCGCTTCACCTCTCCCACTCCTCTTCTCCCCTCCTCTTCTCTCCCCTCCACCTCTCCCTCTTCTTCACTCCCCCACTCCAACTCCCCCTCTTTTCTCCCCCTCTTCTTCTCACCCCCACCCCTCTCCTCCCTCCCCCTCACTCACCCCCTCCTCTCTCATCCCCTCCCTCCCCTCTACTCTATCTACCCTCTACTCTCTCTCTCCCCTCTCCTCTCTTTCCCCCCTTCCTTCCATCCCCTGCCTTTCAACCTCTCCCCTTCTCTCTCTTCCCCATCTCTCTCCCCTCTCTCCTCCCTTCTCTATCCCCCCTCCTCTCTCTCTCCCCCTCCTCTCTCCCCCTCCAATCTCTTGCCACCTCCTCCTCTCCCCTCTCCCCCCACCTCTACCACCCTCTGTCCTCCATCCGCTCTCCCTCACCCTCCCCCCTCTGCCCCCCTCCCCTCTACCCCCGTCCCCTCTACCCCCCTCTACTCCACCCTCCACCTCCTATTCTACTCCCCCTCTCCAACACCCACTCTCCACCCTTCCCTCCTCCCTCCTCCACCTCTCCCCCTCCTCTTCACTTCCCCCCTCCACCTCTCCCCTCCTCTTCTCTCCCCTCCTCTTCTCTCCCCCCTCCAACTCTTCCCCTCCCCTCCTCCCTCCACCTCACTCATTCCTCCTCTCTCTCCACCCTCCCCTCCTCCCTCTCCTCTCTCCACCCTCCCCTCCTCCCCCGCCAACTCCCCCCTCCTCGTCTCACCCCCTCCACCTCTCCCCTCCTCTTCTCTCCCCCATCGAACTCTCCCCCTCCTCTTCTCTCCCCTCCTCCACTCCCTCCCTCTCCTCCTCCCTCCCCGCTCTCTCCCCATCCCTCTCTCCTCTTCCACTCCCCCCCCCCTCCCCACTCTTCCCCTTCTCTCTCTCCTCCCCCCTCTGCCCGCCCCCCCACCCATCTTTCCCACCTTCCCTCCTCTCCCTTCCCCCTACCCATCTCTCCCCCTTCCCCCCTCCCCACTCTACTCACCCTCCTCATCCCCCACTATCTCCCTTAGCCCCTCTCCTCCCCCTCCCCAATCTCTCCCCCACCCCCTTCCTCCTCCCTCTCTCCTCCTCCCTCTCCTCCCCTCACTCCTTCCCCCTCTACCCTCCCCCCTCTCTCCTCACCCCTCTCTCCTCTCCCCTCTCTGCATCTCCTCCCCCTCCCCACCTTCTCCCTCCCCACTCACTCCCCCTTCCCCCATCTCCCCTTCCCCCCTCAGCCCCCCAACCCCTCTTCGACCCCTCCTCCACCCTCCTTCTCCCCTCCTCCAACCCCCCTCTCCCTCCTCCACCCCCTCTAACCCCCACCAACCCCCTCTAACCCCCACCAACCGCCCTCCAACCTCCCTCTCCCCTCCTCCAACCTCCCTCTCCCCTCCTCAAACCCCCTCTCTCCTTCCCCTACCCACTCCCTTCCCCCCCTCTCTCCCCACCCCCTATCCCCCAGCTCATCTCTCCCCTCTACTCTCTTCTCCCCTCCTCCTCCCTCCCCTCTCTCTCTTTCACCCTCCTCTCACCCCCCCCCTTCCCCCTCCTCTCCCTCCCTCTCTCCACCCCTCCCCCCCTCATCCCACTCCCCCATCCCCCTCACCCCCCTGTGTGTGTGAGAGGTGGTTTGTGTGCGTGTGAAGCCGCAGCCCCCCCGGCAACCGCACATTGAGGGGGCGGGACCCAGCGGTCTCCCCTCCCTCCCCTCTTCCCCCCTCCCCTCTTACCCCCCCTTCTACCCCCTCCCCCCGTGTGTGTGGGGGGTGGTTAGTGTGCACGTTGGGGGAACTGACTCAGCGGGTCTGCACTTGGTCTAGTATATATATATATATAAGTAAGGCACGTGCCGTGAGTAATTACTCAGTAATTACTCAGCAGTCAGTCGGCTTTTAAAAAATCTTAAACCGTGCATGCGCAGATTGTTCTCTCCATAAGATGTCAGTTGACTTTTATAAAGTCTTCAAAAGCTAAATCTCTTAACGAAGTACCGTATTTCCCAGCAATGAAAACGTGCCCCCATTTTGAGTTGCTAAATGTTGAAAGAAGGCTGGTGGGACATAGAATTTCTCACGCTCATAAAAATAAAAATAAAGAAAGCAATTTGCCCAAGCTTCCAAATCTCCTTCATTCTGAATGACTGAATGGTGGGGGGTGGAGGGTGACGGCAGGTGGAGAGATGGTGAGAAAAACGGGAGCACAAACCGGGACAAGTTGAATCAGTTGTGATCTTATTGAATGACAACACTTGTTCAAGGGACCAATTAGGGGGAGAGTTTCTTTCACAGCGTGTGGAGAGTTTGGCCAGGGGTAAAGTTGCGGGGAGGGCAGGAGCGTCGAGAAGGAGGGGTTTGGGGATCATGCCAGTAACTCACTCACTCACTCACCACTGCCGCGGCGCTCCGGGCGCGGAGTCACCACATTGTGGCCGGCGAGGGAAGAAGCTCAGGTGGATGCGAGTGGCCTCGAGACCGGACAGCAGAACTGGACGCTTTAGCGCCTTCTGCCGGCCCGCTCACCTCTGGAATTGCTCTCCGTCTGAACATCTCTCACCTGAACCTCTTCCGCAAATTCTTAAATTCCGACAGCCGAGTAACCTCAATTGATCCCTTGATTGCGCTGTCGGAATTTAAGGATTTGCGGGAAGCGGTTGACATGAGTGAGGCTGGCGAGCGGCAGGAGAGAGGTTTTCTCTCTCTCCCCCTCCTCCTCTCTCTTCCCCCTCTCTCTTCCCCCTCCCCCCCATCACACCCCTACCGCCTCCTCCTCTCCCCCACTCTCCCCCTCCTCTCCCCTCCCCTCTCCCACACCTCCTCCTCCCCCGTCCCCCGTCCTTCCCCCTACCTCCTGTCCTTCCCCTCCCCCGTCCTTCCCCCTACCTCCTGTCCCTCCCCCTACCCCCTCCCCTCTATTGTCCCCTCTATTGTCCCCTCTCTCTCCCCTCTTCTCTCTCCCACTCTCTCACCTCCTCTCCTCTCTCTCCTCCCCTCTCTATCCCCCTCTCTCTCCCCTCCTCACCTCCCCCCCTCCCTCATCTCCTCACTCCCTCTCCCCCTTCCCCCTCCCCTCCCTCTCCCCTTTCCCCCTCCCCCCTCTCCCCTCCCCCCCTCTCCCCTCCCTCTTTCCCCCCTTCTCCCCTCCCACTTTCCCTCCCTCCCCCTTCCTCCTTCCTTCCCTGCCCCCCTTTCTCCCCCCTTCCCCCCTTTCTCCCCCCCTCCCCTCCCCCCTCCCTCTCCCCTCCCCCCTCCCTCTCCCCTTCCCTTCCCCTCCCTCTCCCCCTTCCCCTCCCTCTCCCCCCTCCTTCCCTCCCCCACCTTTCTCCCCCCCTTTCTCCCCCCTCCCTCTCCCCTCCCCCCTCCCTCTCCCCTTCCCCCTTCCCTCTCCCCCTCCCCCCTTCCCTCTCCCCTTCCCCTCTCCCCCTCACCCCCCTCTCCCCCCTTCCTCCCTCCTTCCCTGCCCCCCTTCCCCCCTTCTCCTCTCCCACCCCTTCCCCCCTCTGTCCCTCTCCCCCCTCTCTCCCCTCTCTCACCCCCCTCTCCCTCTCCCTCCCCCCCCCCCTTTCTCCCCCCCCTTCCCTCCCTCTCCCTCTCCCCCCTCCTTTCTCTCCCCCCCCCTTTCTCTCCCCCCCTTTCTCTCCCCCCCCTTTCTCTCCCTCCCCCCTCTCTCCCCACCCTTTCTCTCCTCCCCCTTAAATGGGAGGAGTCTGAGGGTTTACCTGACAGCGAGCGGGGAGGGGCGGTTTCTAGTATATTTGGTTTCCAGGGACGCTCCGTGAGTTAGTTGTCAGAGGCGGCGAGCAGGTGCAGTTTGTCGCGAGTCGGTGTAGCTTTTGCAGCGGAGATTCGTAGCAAGATGCAGCAGGAATCGGACATGGATGTTGTCTGCCGCCAGCTGCAGGAGCACGGCTTGGGAGAATTCGAGTCGTTATTTAGAGGCAAGTATGGAACCAAAGAACCGTGTAAACCCTTCCCATCCGTGCCGGCTCTGCGAGGGGGTGAACGGGAGGGAGGAAGGGAGCTGGACTGGTCTATCCATGTTTTCTCCAGCGATGCTGTCTGACTTCTGCTCTCTATCTTTCGTATAAACCATCATCCGCAGTTCCTTGTTATTACTGTTCATCCCAACATTTCCCTGCAATTTTCATTGGAAGAGTTCCACACATGGCAAAGGCAAGCAGGGAAACACTTGGAAACATCCTTGACGTTTCGGTGCAATGCCTTGCACGTTTGTTGATATTAAAGATCTTGTTTTGGGGAATGCCACGGCGAGGAACGCAGACTTTTCTCATCCCTTTAAAAAAAATTGTATTTATTAGAAGTAAGTACAAGTAGTACCTTTTTTCAGGTGCCAAATATATGTTGACATGATACATTCTATGTACAACTTCATTTTTTTTTTAAAGAAAGAGAAGAGAGAAAAAGATAATAGAGAGTAGAAGAACGTGTAGTGTGTATAAAAAAAGAAAGCGGTAGTGAGGAAGAAAAGTAAGAAAGAAAAAGGAGCAAGAGCGAGATTAGCAAATAGGAGATATAACCATATAACAATTACAGCACGGAAACAGGCCATCTCGACCCTTCTAGTCCGTGCCGAACACGTATTCTCCCCTAGTCCCATATACCTGCACTCAGACCATAACCCTCCATTCCTTTCCCGTCCATATAACTATCCAATTTATTTTTAAATGACAAAATCGAACCTGCCTCCACCACCTTCACTGGAAGCTCATTCCACACAGCTACCACTCTCTGAGTAAAGAAGTTCCCCCTCATGTTACCCCTAAACCTCTGTCCCTTAATTCTCAAGTCATGTCCTCTTGTTTGAATCTTCCCTACTCTCAATGGGAAAAGCTTATCCACGTCAACTCAGTCTATCCCTCTCATCATTTTAAAGACCACTATCAAGTCTATCACCTCTATCGGCTTGTACTCGCTAGAATTTAGAAGATTGAGGGGGGATCTTATAGAAACTTACAAAATTCTTAAGGGGTTGGACAGGCTAGATGCAGGAAGATTGTTCCCGATGTTGGGGAAGTCCAGAACAAGGGATCACAGTTTAAGGATAAGGGGGAAATATTTTAGGACCGAGATGAGAAAAACATTTTTCACACAGAGAGTGGTGAATCTCTGGAATTCACTGCCACAGAAGGTAGTTGAGACCTGTTCATTGGCTATATTTAAGAGGGAGTTAGATGTGCCCCTTGTGGCTAAAGGGATCAGGGGGTATGGAGAGAAGGCAGGTACAGGATACTGAGTTGGATGATCAGCCATGATCATATTGAATGGTGGTGCAGGCTCGAAGGGCCGAATGGCCTACTCCTGCACTTAATTTCTATGTTTCTATGTTTCTAAGTCCCCCCTTAACCTTCTGCGCTCCAAAGAATAAAGACCTAACTTGTTCAACCTTTCTCTGTAACTTAGTTGCTGAAACCCAGGCAACATTCTAGTAAATCTCCTCTGTACTCTCTCTATTTTGTTGATAGGAGATGAGTTTTTATATTGTTGACCATCTTTCACCCAGACCTGAAACAGTTGGTTTTTACGATTCTGTTGCACCACATGAATCCAAGAAGTCAATAAATGGAGCCCAACTCGTTAAGAATTGATCTGGTTTATCTATTAGGAGGAGTCGCATTTCTTCAAGATGTGCTGTGTCCAACATATTTATAATCCACATTTTGAGCGTTGTATTTTTCCAAAATTTAAGTACAAGTTTTTTTGCTTTTATTAACCCATAATTTAAAAAATGAATTTTGGCATGTGTTTAATTTGTTCCCGTCTCCAGTTACTCCAAAAATAATAATTTCAGTGTTGGGTTCCATTTTTGTCTTGAATAGATTTGTCAATATATCAAAAACCACACCACAATTTATAAAGTTTTATGCAGGAAACAAAATACCAGGTGCACAACCTTTTATCCGAAAGCCTTGGGACCAGACACATTTCGGATATCGGACATTTTCGGGTTTCGGAATGGAAGATTTTTAGCGTAGATTAGGTAGGTAGCGCCGGCGGCTTGGAAAGTCTGGAGCGGCTGCCTCCTCCCCGGAGACCGCGGAATCATTGTAAATCATTGCTTAAATGTTAGTCAGTTAGTTTGGAGGGATTTTATGTGGTGGGGGTGAAGGGGGGAACTTTAATTCTTAGTCCCCTGCCTGGTCAGAGAGGCGGGGAGCGGGCAATGCCTTTCCGGGTCGCCGTGCAGTACTGTGCCGCGGCACCCACATCACAGAGCTGGGGCTGCGGGTGTCCGGCCGCGCTGGATTTGGATTTGTAGCGCCGCGCAGCCAGGGGTAGAGTTCGCCGTGGTCGGAGCTACAACCGGCGCCGCCCGTGGCTGGGCCACCGCAGCCCGGACCGCTGTGGGCCGCCGACTCCCAACATCGTGGAGACTGCGGTGGGCCGGCCACGGGCGGCGCCGGTTGTAGCTCCGACCACGGCGAACTCCACCCCTGGCTGCGCGGCGCTACAAATCCAAATCCAGCGCAGCCGGCCACAGCCCCAGCTCCACGATGTTGGGAGCCGCGGCACTGCGGTCCGGAGCTTACTGCACGGCGACCCGGTAAGGCATTGCCCGCTCCCCGCTTCTCCGACCAGGTAGGGGACTAAGAATTAAAGTTCCCCCCAAAAGCCCTCCAAACTAACTGACTAACATTTAAGCAATGATTTACAATGATTCCTACCCTCCCGCGCAATATACACTCACTCAATATACTCTCACCTTCTCTTTTATGAATGGGGATTTAGTTCCCCTTTGTTGGAGGACCGACCGGAGGTTCCGCTGTCACCTCTGCGGGCCGCCCTCGGTGAACGTTTTCAAGGACCTTTCTTCAAGGACCGAAAAAATGTCCGCTATTCGGAGGTTTTCGTTATTTGGATCTTCGGATAAAAGGTTGTGCACCTGTAGTGTGTAATATTGGCATTTTGAGATAGACATTTATCACAAATGGGAGAAATATTTGGATAACATTTATTCAGCCTAGTTTTTGAGTAATATAGTCTATGTAGTATTTTGAATTGAATTAAGTTGTGTCTTACATTAATCGAACATTTATGTGTATATATATATATCAAATACTTTTCCCATGTTTCTTTCGAGATTTTTATCATTAATTCTCGTTCATAGTCTTCTCAAAGTGCCTCTGTTGGTGGTAATTCTCTATTTAAAATACTATTATATGGATATGATATTAATTTTTGTGTCAGCCTTAATATTCATTGCTTCCAGTGGGTCTAAAATTATAATTTGAAATCTTTCTATATATTTCTTCATAAAATCGCAGATCTGTAGATATTTAAAGTATTGGTTGTCATTCAGCTTAAATTTTAATTTTAATTGTTGGAATGATAACAGATTTCCCATTTCATACATGTTGCCTACCCTTTTAATTCCCATTCTTTCCATTGTTTGTATGTTTTATCAATAAGAGATGGTTTAAATGCCGGATTATTCACTATTGGCATTAACATTGATAGGTTTCTTAATTTTAAAGTTAATTTTATTTGTTTCCAAATTCTTATTGTATTATGGATAATTGGATTCTTCTGATATATTGTGTTGTTCAATTTTATCGGGAGAAAAGGATCGCTCCTATATCACAAGGAGAACAATCCTTTTTCTCCATTCTTATCCATTCCATCTGTTAGGGAGAGCTGTCCAACCAATAAATTATATTCTTAATATGCACTGCCCAATAATAATACAAAAAATTAGGAAGTGAGAGTCCCCCATCATCTTTGGGTTTACACAGATGTTTTCTTTGAATTCTATGTGATCTATAGTCCCAAATTAAGTTGGTAATATTAGAATCTAGTTTTTTTTAAATGTTTTGCTATATATATTGGTATGTATTGAAATAGGTATAGTATTTGTGGTAAAAAAAAAATAATTTTTATAACGTTTATTCTGCCTATTAATGACAACGGGAGCGTTTTCCAGAATTTAATCGGCATTCAATTTATTTAATAATGGCATAAAATTAGCGTTAAATAATGATTTGTATCTTCTAGTAAATTAAATGCCCAAATACTTAAATTTTTCTGTTGCAATTTTAAAGGGAAATTTTAATTTTAAGGACCCGAATTCCCCTATTAAATTTAATACGATTGGAATACTCATTTGTGAATTTGTAATATGTAAAAGTATATAATCGGCATATAGTGAGATTTTATTATTTGAGTCTTTAGTATTATATCCCTGAATATTCGGATGAGTTCTTATCCTTTTAGCCATAGGCTCTATCATAAGGGCAAATAGCAGGGGTGATAATGCACATCCCTGCCTATTGCCCCTCGATAATTGGAATTTTGGAGATAACATATTATTAGTTAATATTCTTGCCGTCGGTTTATCATATAATAATTTTACCCATATAATAAAATTCTCTCCCATATTAAATTTTTGGAGTACTTTGTATAACTACTGCCACTCTACCTGATCAAATGCTTTCTCTGCATCCAGAGAGACAACTGATATATATGTTTCCGTTTTATGTGAGTACATTATATTTAATAGGTGTCTCAAATTATTAAATGATTGTCTTTTAGGTATAAACCCCGTTTGGTCTGGATTTATCAATTTATTAATTTATTTACTCAATCTTCTTGCTAAAGTCTTTGGTAAGATTTTCTGATCTGTATTTAAGAGTGATGTGGCTCTGTATGAGCCCGGTTCTTCTAGATCTTTATCTTTTTTTGGTATAAGCGTAATAGTTGATTCTGCTAATGTTTCTGGTAGTTTATTTTCGTTAAAAGCGTGAGTATATAAATTAAGTACGTGTGGGACCGTTATCTCCTGAAATCTTTTTAAACATTCATTACTAAAACCATCTGGTCCAGGCATCTTCCCATTTTTCAGTGCTTTTATTGTTTCTCTTATTTCTTCACTTGTAATCTGAGCTCCTAGTTCTTCTTGTTCTGATATGTCCAGTTTTGGAAGATTACAGTTATCTAGAAATTTTGTAATTTTACTATCTTCTATTTTAGTTTTAGATGTATATAAATTTTGATAAAATTGAGCAAACCTTTTATTAATATCCTTGGGTAATGTTAGTAGTTCGCCTTTCTCTGATTTAATTTCAATAATAGTATTTTCCTTTTCTTGTTTCTTCAGTTGCCGCGCTAAGAGTTTATGTGGCTTGTCACCAAATTTGAAATGTTCCTGTTTTGTAATTTGGAATAATCTTATTACTCTTGCCGATAAAATTCGATTGAGTTTAAACTTCAGTAGTGTAATCTTATTATGTTTATCTATAGCTGTATCTTTTGCATTATCTAATTCTAATTGTCTGATTTCCTGTTCTAACATCCGTTGTTCTGTCTTATTCTTCTAATTTTGAAAACTTTGGTATGAAATTATAACTCCTCGGATGAATGCCTTAAAAGTTTCCCATGATAAAGATGGTGAAATACCTGGTGTCTCGTTTGTCTCAAAAAAAATTTCATTTGTTGTTTTAGATATAACCTTGTGGGTTATTTAATATTTGTACATTGAATCTCCAAAGAGGTTTTATACCCGGCATTCCCTCAACTTTTAATGTAAAAGTCAACGGGGAGTGATCAGAAATAATACTGTTGTGATATTTAGGATTAGTCGTATATGGAATTAATTTTGTATCCACTAAAAATGATCAATTCGTGAGTAAGTTTTATGTACCGATGAGTAAAACGAGTATTCCCTTCAGGTTGGGTTAACTATTCTCCATACATCTGTTATATTAGTATTTTTTATATATGTGTTTAAAAATTCACTAGTCTTAGATTTTGAATTACCCTTTCTTGGTTTTATTGATTTGTCTAAATATGGATCTATAACACAATTGAAATCCCCCCTAATATTATATTTTGGTAATTATGCTTTGATATTATATCAAACATTTTCTTTAAAAATTGGGGGCTATCAAAATTTGGAACATAAATATTTATCATAGTCAGTGGTGTGGAGTAAATTTCTCCCGCAACTATAGTGTACCTTCCCTCTTTATCTGATATAGTATTCTTTAATTTAAATGGTATACCTTTCCGAATAATAATAGCCATACCTCTAGCTTTAGAAGTAAATGAAGAGTAGTAAGTTTGACCTATCCAGTTTGCCTTCAATCTCATCTGTGTTTGTTGTTTCGTATGTGTTTCTTGCTATATCATTCTTGCTATTTCTTGAAAAGCTATATCCGAATTTAATGATTCGGCCAGAATCTTACTCCTCTTAATTGGTTCATTAGCACCCCTGATATTCCAGCTGCAAAATGTAATTCCTCCGTTCTTTATTTGTCTATTGTCTTGCATTGTAAATCAGTTTTGGTGGTTTTGATTCGTAAGGTGCAACCAAATACCTCAGGACTGGGTGTTAGGTGATCATCCCAAACATTTGAAGTTGTTTTGCATCTCCTCCCTCTATTGAACCTTGATGAAAAAAAAAAGAAAGCATATGTTGTGTTAGTAATAAAAAAAATTAACAAGTGCAACTCGTGAAACTGAATAATAAAAAAAAAGTGACTTTAAGGTATCAAAAAAGCCATACCTTAAAAACAAGAAGCCATTGGTTAGCAATGTTACAAAATTTTGAGATTTTAAAAATCAAGTCTGTAATTTATCCCATCAGATAAAGCATAAAAATAAGTTAAATTTGACACCTAATTCACTTTCATATCTCAAGTATTTAAAAAGTTATGGCCATTTTCATACTGGGAAATTAGCATCTTGTTCCCTATTGATTTTCTATGGACATAACAAAAAAGCTGTGATCGTGAACAGTCAAAAGCCCATAACTTTCTTAAAAATTAAGAGAACTGAATGAAATTTTCAGTTATCATAGATTGAAGCATTCTGAAACAAATATAAAATAATCTTACTTGGATGACCTGAAATTAAAGCATATAATTAGTTAGTTACCTAATTGTAGCTAATTTCAGACTTCAATTACTAGATCTAAACATCTATCCATTTCTTAATAAATGATTAACATTTTTAAATAGCCTAAATGTCCAAATAATATTCACAAATAATTCACAATAAAACATGATTTTTAAATCTCATTTACATTAATTTATAGGCCAAATGGAAGGAATTTAGTGTTTAATTGCTGTAAATAAATGCCCATTTAAATCAGCTTTCCAGTGGGTCCCTGTGGAACGCGCTGGTTTAGAACGTTCACATTGCGGTAGATTTGTGCCCCAAATGCCGAGAAAAATACTGCGCGATATAATGGGCCCAAATTGAGCTACTCGCAATATTAAACATAGTATAAAGGGATCTTTAGAAGCCCTTTTTAATGTAAAAATATACAACCTAACTTCTGCTATTTGCTTTATGAGACCCTGCGGTTGCTGGCGGTCGCGGGTTTAGAGATTGATTTTTAAACTACTATAACTATTATTCAAGGCCTTTAAACCTAATAATAGCTTTTGCGACGGGGTCTTCCAGCGATTTTTCGTTAATAATTAACTAGGCTGAACATTTTCGATTGGAACAGTTTAGAGAAAATCGCGTTTTAAACCCGCCCCCTCTAAACAGCGCCAAAATCGCGCACACCCTCAGCAGCAGATCTTCAACGACGCTTCAGGTAGGCTTTGCAACATACCTACATTGGTGGGTAAAAATGTATTGACATCCGTAGTTGATATTATACATTGAGCTCCGTCCCCTTGACAGAGTATCATAAAAGACTGCAGGACATTTTCATCTTCTTTTAAAAAAATTATCCAATCAGGGCGGTTAAAGAGATAGCAAAACCAAGCCAGAGACAAATCAAACCTGTAAGTTCGATTCTACATGTGTATATAATATAATAATAATAATAATAATATATCTTTTATTGTCATGCACGTCAGTGCAACGAGATTTAGTGTGCAGCTCCACTGATGTACAAGAAAGGTAAATAAATACAATACATAAATAAACAAGCTGAATTGATTGACGTGACCATCTGAGGGAGACTGTCCAAAGGGGTTGGGTCAGGGGGCACTCATTAGGGCCGGTTCAGAGCCCTATGCAAGAGAATATATACATTTCCAAATTTTCTCTTATGTACCCGGGGTTGTTACACTAATCCCCACTTTTTCCTAAGTACGAGCATGTTCCAAGGGGTTAAACTTCTTTGTCTTAAGTACAGGCAGCTTCCAAGGCTTAGACATAGCCCAGCATCTGTATCTTTTCCAAGTATATTATACTCCTCCCTCCTTCACACAGGCTTATAATGTGTTAATATTATTATGCACATTTTCATTAATTATTATGTATTAGTATATATCAATTATATTTCCTTTCATTTAAACTATATTAAGATTATTTAATAATGAATAATAGCTATATAAGCTCCCCTTATCCCCCAGGCTCCATTGGTTAGTCATATTAGCATATTACATTAAACGGAAGTTAGCATTATTAAATTTGTATGGTTAATTAATTATTTACTATAAATGTATACTATAGTAATTAAGAATTTTCTTAAATCAGCAGATTTATTCCGTTCCCTTTGAATTTCTTTCATGTCCGTCAGCTTCTAAATCTTCGGCTTCCCGTTTGTTTATCTTCAAGATTTCCATTCAAGGTGAAACATGGGCTCTGCACTTGAAAACACATTCCTGACAGATAAGCCTGTCCGGTAACTGTGTGGAAAAGTTCCGCCATCTTAATTAGAGCAACGTTTTTCATTTAAAAAGTTTAATCTTCAGCATTCTCTTCTATTTTCTTTATGACATCTTGTGCGTGGTTAAATGCCAATTCTGGATCTGTAAAAGAGCGTTGAGTAGAGTTATACGTAATTTTCATTTTCGCTGGGTATATCACCCCATATCGCACCTTGGGGTATCCTTTCAGGATATTTCTTGTCTTTTTAAACAGGAGCCTTTTTTCAAGAATTTCACGGGGGTAGTCCCTGAAGAATCTAACAATGTCCCTGGAAAATGTAAGGTTCTCACCATGAGGTACCTTCTTCAATAAATTTTCCAGTTGAGATGTCTAGAAACTTCACTATAATCTGTCTTGGTGGAGCATTTGTTCCTCTTTGGAAGCGTCCTACCTGATGAGCCACATCTATCCTCGGGTTTTCCGGCAGCTTAAAAACTTCTTTGAGTAATTTGGTGACGAAATCGCACATTTGAGTTCCATGCTCTCGTCCCGCCTATACTCCGACAATTCTTAAGATCTGCCTCCTTGACCTTGCTTCCAAATCCTGACATTTATCAGTCATTTTATTCAATTGTTCCCGATCAGAATCTTGTCTTTTTTTTTTTCCCCCCCCCATCCGTGCCGGCACTGCGAGGGGGTGAAAGGGAGGGAGGAAGGAAGCTGGACTGGTCTATCCTTGTTCTTCAGCGATGCTGTCTGACTTCTGCTCTCTATCTTTCGTATAAACCAGCATCCGCAGTTCCTTGTTATTACTGTTCACCCCAACCTTTCCCTGCAATTTTCATTGGAAGAGTTCTACACATGGCAAAGGCTAGCAGGGAAGCACTTGGAAACATCCTTGATGTTTCGGTGCAAAGCCTTGCACATTTGTTGGTATTAAAGATCTTGTGTTTGGGAATGCCACGGCGAGGCACGCAGACTTTTCTCATCCCTTTCATCATTCCGGGACACCTTTCATTGTCATCAAAAGCCTCGATATTAAATGTGGCGAGTCTAATATTAGTGCCCTATTCAACGCTCTCGGTGTGTTGTGAGCTGCCGAAACGGCATCACCCCGATAACAAATGGTTTACTGCCGGGGTGGGGGGGGGGGTGGGGGGGGGGGGGGTCCCTCCTCCCTCCTCCCTCCTCCCTCCTCCCTCCTCCCTCCTCCCTCCTCCCTCCGGTACGGAACTGTTGCATTTTTCAACTTGAAATTGTGCAATCTGGTGCATACCGTAGCGAGTCTTTCAACTTACACTTGAATGCAATATTGATGCTTTAAATTGGATTAGCTATGAATAAGGTTAGGCTAAATTACATTCCTAATTACATTCCACAGTAGAGCCAGGCTCTGATCAACAGGTGCAGCACATTAATGATTTTTAGTATCTTCATGTATGGAAATCAGATTGTAATCAAACACTTGGCCTCACTACACACCTGGTACTACTCCTGACTCTAACTCCAGTTGCATACCTTCTTTCATTCCTGACCCTGAGTCCAGCCTTACACCTGGCCCCCTATTCTACCCTGATGAACCCCAAGAGCTAAATGTAACTATCTCCTGAAAACATCCAGTGAATTAGCCTCCACTGCTTTCTGTGGCAGAACATTCCACAGATTCACAACTCTCTGGGTGAAGAAAGCTTGTCATCATCTCACTTAACTGGCCTACCCTTTATTCTTAAACTGTGACCCCCTGGTTCTGAACTCCCCCAATTTTTCCTGCAGTTACAGTAGATGAAAATCTAGCAGGCAAGTCGGATGCTTTCTCCAACCACCCCCATTTGAAGTCCACTATCTTCCACTGTTACTACCCAGTGCTTGGTACCTACTTCCAGCAGCCACTGGTTGTCCTCCAGGATGCACCGACCCGCAGCCTGATCCATGACGGTCACCAGGGCGAATTCGGCACAGAGACTCTAACGGCAGCGGCGCATCGCTTCCGACGCTTCCGGCGGCCCGGGACTCTTGCACTGAGGCTGCTCCATGACCGGAGCTGCAGCGAGCGACTCGCCAGCCCGGCAAACACTCGCCAGCCCTGGCACTCCGTCCGCATCTGCCCCACCGCTGCTTCTGCTTCCATCCCTCCCACAGCCCCGGCTCTCCAACACCGGCGGCCCATGCAGTTGATATGAATTTTGAAATTCTCGTTGATCACAGAATTTCTCACGACAGAGCGTGAGAAATTTGTGATCAGCGTGAGAGTGTGAGAATTTGTCAAAATGTGTGAGTCTCACGCTCAATGCGTGAAAGTTGGCAGCCCTGATGCTGTTCCCCCTAATCATCAGGGTGTTGGGAATCTTTGCCTGGGCTATGTGGTATAGACATGATTCTTATTTGAATATTGCTTTCACTTTCATTTTCCCTTACACCCTCTCATTAGATGAAAAGTTTTTCAGAGCCATCTTGCCAATGGTGACAATATGTTATTTTGAAAAGAAGGATGTAAGGTAAGCAAAACTTTTGGTTCAGGCCTTGGGGGAATGAAGTGACAGAAGGAATTAGAATTCAGGGCAGAGACAGCAAAGAGGTTCCAGAAATTCTTGCTATTGAGGAGTGCAGCGTAGGTTTATAAGGTTAATTCCCGGGATGGCACGACTGTCATATGCTGAGAGAATGGAGCAGCTGGACTTGTACATTCTGGAGTTTAGAAGGATGAGATGGGATCTCATTGAAACATATAAGATTGTTAAGGGCTTGGACATGCTAGAGGCAGGAAACATGTTCCCAATAAGAATAAGGAGTAAGCCATTTAGATCGGAGACGAGGAAACACTTTTTTTCACAGGGAGTGGTGAGTGTGGAATTCTCTGCCTCAGAGGGCGGTGGAAGCAGGTTCTCTGGATGCTTTCAAGAGAGAGCTAGATAGGGCTCTTAAAAATAGCGGAGTCAGGGGATATGGGGAGAAGGCAGGAACGGGGTACTGATTGGGGATGATCAGCCATGATCACATTGAATGGCGGTGCTGGCTCGAAGGGCCAAATGGCCTACTCCTGCACCTATTGTGTATTGTCTATTGTCTATTGAAAGTGTAGGAAGAAACTGCAGATGCTGGTTTACACTGAAAATAGATACAAAATGTTGAAATAACAGTGCAGGGGCAGAAATCCCGGGGGGGGGGGAGAACACGTCACACTCCCGTTATGAGAGGTGGGGGACGATCCCCACCCCCATTTTTTGTAATCCGGATTTTGAAACGTGGTGAAATCTCCACTTTCCGCGAGACGGTGGAGGTGGGACTGCTGATCGAGGAAGACGGTTGGACGAGTGAGACGTCGGTCAGCAGGCAATGGGGGCGGGACATGATGATTCAGCGCGATGTTTGAAGGAGGGAGGTGTCGGTCAGAGGCGGAAGTAGGGGGGCTGAGACTGAGGATAGAGCGCGGTGATTGTAGGAGGGAGACGTCCGTGGAGCAAAGATTAGAGCGGAGCTTGAATTTCTTGCCCAGGTCATAGGGTCACAAGCGAAAAACACTCTCGGCAGCCCTGAACACAGACCTGCGCCTCATCCGCAGCCAAGATTGATCCCGGGTCTTCGGCATTGCAAAAGCTGCCGAATCGCCACTGGACCATCCCCGTCCCCACCCGAATGCCCCCCCCACACACACCCAGGGGCGGCCAAAGATGTCGTGAGTGAGACGGGAGCGGTGCCCTCAGCCATCGCAGAGAAGCAGCGCTAAACCCTAGCTCAACTCTGTCAGTCCCGCCAGGTTAACCTACAGCCCTGCCTGGACTTGCGGGAATGACGACCCAGGCTTATGGCCAGCGCGGAAAAGCAGCGCTAGCTCCATGGCTCCGGACTGGTGTCCCGTCAGTCCAGGCGGGGCTGTAGGTTACCCCGGCGAGTCGAGCGGCATTTAGTGCTGCTTCTCCGCACTGGCCATAAGCCTGGGCTGTCGTTCCCGTAATTACCGTCCACCGGGCCCACGGCCAAAGCCTCCGAAGCCGTGAGTGTGAGTGTGCGCATGCGCGCCGCGGCCGCTAAGAAACTGTGTCCCCCCCGGTCCCCTGGTCCCCCCATGTTTTGATAGAGATTTCCGTGTCTGACTGAGTGGGACAGGCAGCATGGATATAAGTAATGTGTGACATTTCAGATAGAGGCCGTTCTTCAGACTAAGAGTCGGGAGAGGGAGACACAGATATGGAAAGGTAAGGTGTGAAAATGAGACATCAAAGGGGACAAAGTTCAAGGAAAATGTAGAATAGATCATTGTTAGCTCGGGAAAGATGATGAAGCTAACAAAGAAAAAATGTAATGTCTCGACCTGAAATGTCACCCATTCCCTCTGCTGAGATACTGCCTGTCCCGCTGAGTAACTCCAGCTTTTTGTGTCTGTCTTCGGTTTAAATCAGCATCTGCAGTTCCTTCCTACATAAAATTTAATCAGGACAGTCAGACTGGTCGGAGAACTAGGATTGGGGTTGGATTGAGAGTGAGGGAAAGCAAGGGTTACTTGAAGTTAGATAAGTCAATATACTGCTGGCTTGTAAGTTGCCCAAGCAAAATACGAAGTGCAGTTCCTCCAATTTTCCTGTTCCCTAAAGTATTGAGCAGTGGGAAAACAGATGGAATTCTCGTCTGTATTCATTTTTCTAATTGTATAAAAAAAATTATTGCCAATAGTTCAGTCTGTGGTGTGCTTTGATTCCATAACTAGTTACTGGAGGGGTGCAGAGGGAGCTAAGAAACAATGGTCTTAAGAGTCGTGCAAACGGGCACATCGGGCCACCGAGTTGTGCTGCCGGCAAGCACACATTTACACCAATCATTATGAAACCTACTTTCCCATCAACTTTATAGTAGCCACCTGATCTACCAACCTGTGTGTCTTTGGGGTGTGGGAGGAATTAAGAGCAACTGGAGGAAGCCCGTGTGGTCACAGGTAATGTGCAAACTCCACGTAGCATTAGAGTTCTGGATTGAACCTGGAGCAGTGAGACGGTGGCTTTGCCAGCTTTATAATGGTGCTGCTGATCCAAATGGATGGTGAGCAGTGGCGTAGCGGGGGGGGGGGCAGAGGGGCGGTTGCCCCGGGCGCTAAATTTTTAGGGGCACAAAAAAAGTGTTGGATAAATTGTTTTTATAAAATGGCAAAAAAAATTGTTCTAAAGGCACGCTGCACCTCTTTGGCAGCCTTCCCCTGAATTATTGTAATAAAATGTAACATTTTTTGCCATTTTATAATTTTTTTTAATCCAACAAAATCCAGCGCCCCTAAAAAGTCTTAAGTCTTTGTCTCATCCCTTCTTATTCTCCCTCTGCGCCGAGGCCTATGCCGCTGTCCCTGCTGCCGCTGTCGTCCACTGGGCCCGCGGTCGGGTCGAGTGGCCGCTGCCGCCGGAATGTGCCCCAGCTCCGAGTTCTGGTCGCCGCTGTCCCAGCTCCGAGGCCATGTGGCCGCTATTGCTGCCCCCGCTCCGAGGCCAGGCCGCCGCTGTTGCTGCCGCTGTCCCAGCTCCGAGGCCAGGCTGCCGCTGTTGCTGCCGCTGCCGCTGTCCCAGCTCCGAGGCCAGGCAGCCGCTGCCGCTGTCCCAGCTCCGAGTTCTGGTCGCCTCTGCCGCTGTCCCAGCCGCGGCTGCCCCAGGCCCGAGGCCGCCAGCTCCGCCATTAGGCCTAGACGGAGAAGGGGGATACGACAAAAGAAGTCGCATCCCCCGAAGGAAGAGACCAAAAACTAGGATTGGGGTTGGATGGAGAGTGAGGGAAAGCAAGGGTTACTTGAAGTTAGATAAGTCAATATTCATACTGCTGGCTTGTAAGTTGCCCAAGCAAAATACGAAGTGCAGTTCCTCCAATTTTCAAGTTCCCTAAAGTATTGAGCAGTGGGAAAACAGATGGAATTCTCGTCTGTATTCATTTTTCTATTTCTATTAAAAAAATTATTGCCAATAGTTCAGTCTGTGGTGTGCTTTGATTCCATAACCAGTTACTGGAGGGGTGCAGAGGGAGCTAAGAAACAATGGTCTTAAGAGTCGTGCAAAAGGGCACATCGGGCCACCGAGTTGTGCTGCCAGCAAGCACACATTTACACCAATCATTATGAAACCTACT
Source organism: Amblyraja radiata (assembly GCF_010909765.2). NCBI lineage: Eukaryota > Metazoa > Chordata > Chondrichthyes > Rajiformes > Rajidae > Amblyraja > Amblyraja radiata. Next base: position 23,372,292 of record NC_045978.1, on the reverse strand, counting down.
TTCCCATCAACTTTATAGTAGCCAACTGATCTACCAAGCTGTGTGTCTTTGGGGTGTGGGAGGAAATCAAAGCAACTGGAGGAAGCCCATGAGGTCACAGGTAATGTGCAAACTCCACGTAGCATCAGAGTTCGGGATTGAAACTGGAGCAGTGAGATGGTGGCTTTGCCAGCTTTATAATGGTGCTGCTGATCCAAATGGATGGTGAGGGATGTATTCTGTGGTATATCTGAGTCTTTGCATTGCCTGGGAGGTAATTACTATTTTATTTTCAATCTAGAGCCCTGGGAGACCGATTAAAACTGATCAATTGCATGAATATGTTCTGGCAGAACCCTATTGACGCAAAGGTAAGATGATACTCCTGACGGGGCATTAAACCATCACTGGGTTTTGGTTGATTATCACGTGGGCGCAGCCTCTGGAGAATTGACGGCGTGCAGAGCCTTCAAATATCCTGTGACTGCACCCATGTGATAGTTGCAAGGCAGTAGAATTGTTGCCTTGCAGCACCAGGGACCTGGGTTTGATCCTGATTACAGGTGCTGTCTGCATGGAGTTTTTATTTTCTCCATGACTGGGTGGGTTTCCTCCGGGTGCTCCAGTTTTCTCCCACACTCCAAAGACACAGAGGTTTGCAGGTTAATTGGCTATGGCGAAAAAACCTGTAAATTGTCGCTAATGTGTAAGATAGTGCAAATGCACGAGGTGATCGTTGGTCAGCATGGTCTCGATGGGCCAAAGGGGCTGCTTCCACACTATATCTAAAGTTTAAAGAAATTTAGAATTTTTTAAAAGGTGGGTTTCCATGCATGAATGAGGGATTGTTAGACTGCAATTAATCTAGTGAGGTTAGAGCTCCTGGTAAAGGCAGGGGCTCACGGCTCCCCAGAAAAGGGGGTTGGGCATATGAATTGGACGTCATATTTATAAATGAAGGGGGTTCAATGGTGAATGTGAATGTGTTGTCATTGATAAGGGAACAGAAAATAAAAACTTTGCTTCATGGCAAGAAGAATGTAAGATTTGTGAGAATGTGGAACAAAACACGGCATGCTGAACAAACTCAGCGGATCAGGCAGCATCTAAGGAGTGAATGAGCAGGCGACATTTCTGATTGGAACCATTCATTCTGGAATGTGGAACCTTTCTCCCTCTTAGAAGCTATGATAGGAAAAAAAAAAAGAAAATGATGGGGAAAAACCCAGCGTGAAAGGCAGCGCGTGGAGAATGATAAATTACCTAGATTTATTTAATGGGAAACATAAACACAATGTGGGGGACGGGGGTAGAAGGTAAAGGTTCATAGGTTTAGGTGAGGAGGGGATTGGTTTGCTCTTGGGCCTGGTCAAACTGTAGATGTTGGGTTATATAAAGATAGACGCAAGGTGCTGGACCAGAAACATCGTCCATCCGTTTTCACCAAAGATGCTACCCGACCAGCTGAGTTACTCCAGCACCATTTGTCTATCTTAGTGGATATTTAAATGTAGAACTCTATAAATACCATAATAACCAACAAAAAAAAACAATAATAGTGCGAAGATAAAAACAATGCCCCCAAGTCTATGTTATTCGGAGCTTATTTGGAGGTTGTAGTGTTTAATAGCCTGATGGTTGCAGGGAAGAAGGTGCTTCTGAACCTGGACGTTACAGTTTTCAGGCTCCTGTAACTGTACTCCGATGGCAGGAGTGAAACGGATTTGGCCACGGTGGTGTGGGCCTCTGATGATGCTGGCTATCTTTCTGAGACAATGACTCCTACATATCACTTAAAAAGATTAACAGAGCATTGACTTCCCTGCAGGTGTTCAACGACCCGATTCACGGCCACATTGAGATGCCCCCACTGCTCGTCCGCATCATTGACACCCCGCAGTTCCAGAGGCTTCGCTTCATTAAGCAGCTCGGAGGGGCCTACTTCGTCTACCCTGGGGCTTCCCACAACCGCTTTGAGCACTCCATCGGGTAAGGACCAGGCGAGCAATTCTGGAATGTGTGGGAAGGAACTGCAGATGCTGGTTTATACGGAAGATAGACACAAAAGCTGGGTCAGGCAGCATCTCTGGAGATAAAGATTAGGAGGTGTTTTGGATCGGAACCCTTCATCAGACTGAAAGTAGTAGTGGGGGAGAGAAATAACCTGGAGGCGGGAAAAAGCCAGAACAAATCGGGGCAGGCAACAGATGACCTCAATGGACCATTGTTAGATGTGGAATGTGTGATAACGAGGGATACAAAGAGTCGAACAGTGGATGTGGTAGGATGACTAGGATAAGGGGGGAGGGGGGGGGGGAATGCAGGAGTTACTTGAAATGAGAGAAATCAACGTTTGTACCTCTGGGTTGTAAGTTGCTCAAGCGAAACATGAGGTGTGGATTTGAGATGTCCGTTGGCCTGGTTCCAGCAGGTGAGTACTCCTCCAAAGAGAGGTCCATCTCCCCAGAGTTGATGAGGTAACTCCATCCCACATGATTGTTCGGTGGATGTTCTGAGCTGTGGGAGCTTCGTAACCAAGCCCGAGCTCGGTGCCCTTTTGTTGCTGTCATGTGACTGGCCAGGGTGCACTAAAGGCTTCAATCTCTCATCTGGGAAATAATGTAGAAACAAAGAACTGCAGATGTTGGTTAATACACAAAGGACACGAAATGCTGGAGTAACTTAGCGGGTCTGGCAGCATCTCTGAAGTTGAGGAGTCTGACAAAGGATCTCAAACCAAAACGTGGCCTATCCTTGTTCTCCATAGTTGCTGCTTGATCTGCTGAGTTGCTTCAGCACTTTGTGTCCTTCTGTAAAATACCTTCACTGGTCTTTGAGCAAATGCAGTCACCTCCTCCTCTGTGCCCCTTGGTTTAGTTTTAGCTTAGAAAAATAGCGTGGAAACAGGCCCTTCGGTCCACCGATTCCACACTGCCCAATGATCACCCATACACTAGTTCTATGTTATCCTAGTTTCACACACTAGATGCAATTTACAGAAGCCAATTATCCTACAAACCCGCATGTCTTTGGAAGTGGGAGGAAACCGGGGCACTCGGAGAAAACCTGCGCGGTCATAGGGAGACCTATAAACTCCGTACAGACTGCACCAGCAGTGTGGAAGAAATTAATTTAGAAATTAATGTTCAATGAAAAGCGGAGACTTGGCAGATTTGCTTCGAGATTTTATTGCATATATCATGGAGAGATGGCTGCAGTAAACTGCTCACCAGTTTTCTGACTTCACAACAGAATTAGCTGATAGTTATACTGTGCAATAAACAACTTTTGTTAGATACTACTCTACGAAAATATTCTATCAACTACATAGGTACCAAGTATTTCATTAGTCATAACGTATTTTCTGTTTATGTTAATCTTATTCAACAACAGATGGTTAATACAAGTCAAACACAAAACAAGGGCATCTTGAATTATTCTCACTTTTTATGAGGCCCGCACAAGCATCCCTTCTCCGAGCCAATCATGAGCCTCCCATTTACAGTAACATTTCTATACTACTAGCTGTACTGGGCATGGGTTATCTACTGTAACTTCTCACAAATGAAAAACAAGCTTCATTATCTCCTCTACTATTTCATGTTTACATTTACCAGCCACCATTCAATACATTCCTAGACAATTTCAAGCAGCACTTGTAACAAACAGCAATCTTCTTCTTCTTGCGTATGGCGTGCACAGCCTAAAGTTGTAGGACAACTTATTCTATTTGATTGTGCACGCCAGGTTAATTGCATTCGTCGAAACCGGGCGGACCACGTGAAGGTTGCAATCTCCCACCCCACAAACAGCCATCAGGGTGTAACTATTTAATTATTCTGACTCGTGTCTGGTGTGTCAACAAAATAATAGAGGGAAGACGCCTGCAAAATTTGAATACATGAAATTCCTTTTGAGAATTTGCAAATTGATTTTGTACATATGCCTGCAGCAAAAGGTTTTAAATACATTCTGGTCATAGTTAATATGTTGTCCAGATTGGTGGAAGCACACCCCACAAGGAAGGTGATGCAAGAACGGTAGTCAATATTTTATTGAAAGAAATAATATCTAGATTTGGGATACCCATGGGAATAAACAGTGACAGAGGAACTCATTTCACCAGTAAATTAGTTCAGAATTTGTCGAAGGCTCTTGGGTTTCAATGGAAATTACAGTCAAGAGTTAATAGTCTAACCTCACTCTGCCGATTCCCACAAACTTCTTCTGCGAGATGCGAGAGATGCCAATAGTCACATCCAAAACACCCTTTCGTTACCTTGTTCAATTCCAATCAAAATTGAGTAAGGAAGGATATTAATTTTTCTTCCAGTTCCCTCGTTGATCTTTATGATCAACACTTATAGTAAGAAAGCATATTTATATTTTCTCTCATTAATCAATTGCAAAAATGGAGACATATATGTGTCCAATTATAATTTTGGTTGGAATCCATCCTTGAGCTAGCAAAGGGATACTTCCTTGTGCATGCGAAGGGATACGGGCACAAAAGCAACATTCTAATCAGATAAGGAAGCTTGTTTTTCTTACAGCAGCGAGTTCACTGTATTCTGTGTGAAAGTTGTTAGTTGAATTTCATGTTTCAATTTCTACCTTCAACCTGTTTATTGTAACTCTCTAGATGCCTCACTTCACCCTCACATCCCCTCTGATCCCACAATGTTAGTATATTCATGTATTTAATACTACAAATATAGTTAAAAAGGAATGTCTACATTTTAATACTCTTTTTATCATTACAACATTTTACAGTTCTTGTGTTTCCTTCTCTTCGAGGGTTCCGTCTGAGTGATGCAGTTTACATCTGGTGGCAGGTATCCAATCGGGTTTTTCTTCTACTTTTACTGCTGTCCGTGTTGTTAGCAGCACCAAATATGCTCCTTTCCACCTAGAAGAGAAAGAATCTTTGTTCATTGCTCGCACATAAACCTAATCTCCTGGTTTAAACGGGTGCATATTTCCTTCTGCCGGAAGGACCTGTGCCTGCTTAACTTATAGATTTTACCAACATGGCTTGAGCTAATCTTAAGGATTTTTCATCATTCCATTTCAGGACTACCTTCTCAGGAATCATCGGGGGTCAGGTTCCCAGGGCTCTCACTTAACTTTTTTTCCCTGTTGCCAGCCGGGCAACCTAAGCAGCTTTTTGGGTTGCCAAATGACAGTTTAGGTGGTCATTTAAGACGGTTTGCATGACGCGTGCGATAATATGCTCGGACGAAGTGTGTAGTTACCAGTTGGAATTATGCTCGATGAAGCATTCACATATTATTTCTGCTTCAAATAAAGTCACAAACTAAACATATTCACCAATCAAGACATGATATATACCACAATGACATGCAGCAAAATTATAATACAGTATCTCAACTCTTTTTACACATTGCAATTAATGCAATTTCTATTAGTTCTTTCCACTTCCAAACAAAAATGTGGTTGGATTATTCAGAATATGATCAACCTGTGTCAATAAATCCTGGACCATGGTAACATATATGCTTAACCATGCATACTGCAGATTGATTCAAACATGTTTTCTGTGAAGGATCGAAAATTACCATGACATGA